>NW_010226647.1:0-12606 GCF_000690775.1 Eurypyga helias
CCCGCGGGGTGAGGGGTCCCGACCCGCCCGTGGCCCGGCGGAGCCCGCACCCCTCGCTGTGCCGAAGGAGGGTTTCGCCGTCGCCGCTGGTGGGGTGGGAGAGCAGCTTTCCTCTGGCCCCGCGGCTGGAGCCACAACGATGATGGAGCGGGGAGGGGGGCATAGGGGCAAAAGGGAGGAAGAAAGGGCACTTGTTCCGCTTAGGAAAAGTTTTTTTCCCAGCCCAGTCACCAATGGTTTTATTCACACGAGTCGTCCCACCGAAGTCTGCGCTAATCACGGGGAGAAAGGAGCAGGTTCCAGCCGCATGTGTTTTTCTCCTCAACCCACGCGGGTTCGTTGGTTGTTCACCCCGCTGGATCGTGCCTAATTTCTCACCGCTTGCGAGAAACACCCCAGGACTCCCCGCAGAACAGGGAAACGATTCCGACCCGCTTTCCTTTTTACATAAAGAGAAGCGTTCCTAAAGAACAGCCTGTTTTATTTGGTGAGTGGATCACCAAGATATGGAGATACGTTGTCGGGGGTCAAATCTTTACCCACATCGGCAACACAGCCCCGAAACAGTAACAGCCACGTCCTCCCCCCAACCCTCACGAAGCATCATCTGCTCTCCCAAACAGACTCTCGTTCCCCTCGTCATATAAGAACGACTTCCCTCCCTCCCGCCGCACTTCAGCTCCCCCGACCCATATTGCGCTCTAAGAAAACTTCCAGTCCATCAACAAGTGACCCGTTTATTTTATTATCAGTGATTTTCAAGGGAGAAATGGGAGGTCTGATTCCACAGCGGTTCCCACTTAACCCAATCGGCGCCTTGCAAGTGGGAGACCGCAGGACGGCAGCCTCGTTTATTTACATTGCCGGGCTATAGGCTGCGTACCCAGAGCCTTCCCTGGGCAAAAAGAACAGGCGAACATTTTACCAACACGAGTGACCTAAAAATGAGCCCTGCTACAAACGTGTGTGTCTATCCTCTGCTACAAGTGTGTGTGTATCCCCTGGGTTGATATAAATCTTCTGCAAAAGCATGATGTATTCATATACGTGAAGGTGTGTGTAGATGTGTGTTCGCATGAGTGTGTTTGTGCAGAGAAGTAAGGACATTCGTCTTAATTTGAATTATTCAAATGTACAATAGAGCGCCTTATTAAATCAGGGTGAGATTTGCCGGGAGATAGACGTAGTTTTGTACATAGCGAATAAGAAAGAAAAAAAAAAGAGAGATATTATCTCATTAATAACAAAATTTAGGAGAGGAGAGTGTCCTGGAGAAGGCTGCCTATTTCTGTGTATGGTTTGCCAGCATGCAGCTGGACTCTTTATTCCTCCTTATTTAGATATTCGTTTGATTTAAATATTCACTCCTGGGCACTGGTCAAACCACCGATGGGATGGAGACATTTCAAGCTATTTTGACAAGATACTAACTGCTGTTCTTAGGCCCTTGCAAATGTTTTTAAATGAAAAAAAAAAAAAGGAGAAAAAGAAAAAAAGGCGAAACGGCACATGACCAAATGACTAGCATGAAAAAAAAGTCTCTTGCTAATATTTTAAAGAACAAAGGGATGGATAATTATTTTGCTAAATTAATACAAACTAAATACCAAAGCATCTTCAGGAATTATAAAAGCACAGGGGATGGATTTTATTAAATATTTAATATTTTAAAAATGTACCTTTTATATGTACTTGTCCTTAACCTTTAAAAACAACTGCTGTAAATACAAGATCCTTACTTTCTCTAATAGATTTTACTAGGAACTGGTGACAGAGAACTGATTTCTTTTCTATTAGGCTTTAGTACATCTTTGTTGAAGGCCTGCAGAATGACCAGGGATTAGATTTGCATCTCTTAGACTCCCTGTGTGGTCTTTGTAAGAAGCTTGTAACTGTTAAAAATGACTTGTTAGGAAGCGTGTGGGCTCTCATCTCTTTGCTTTTGACAGAATGATTGTGAAATTCAGATTGTTCTTATAGGCTTTAGCCTGCAGATTCCACCTGAACCTTAAGCAATTAGAGCCTAATCTCAGTGCAATCATATTTGAGTTAGGATTTGTTGCACTTTGTTTACTTCAATCAATAAGCTACGGAATATTTCGGAGCAGTTTTTAAAGTGATATTCTCGAGGCATTAGCGATTTTTTTTCAACCCCTGAATGTTATCCTCACCGCCCCATCGCTCGGCGGTATGGAGTGCAAAGCACTCCTCGGGTTCCGCGGGCGGAATTAAAGAGGAAACAGCAGGAGAGAAAAAACAAGCTGAAATTCCTTGCGATGAGGAGGGGAGAAGATGTCGGCTGCATCCCCTTCTTTCCGGAGCCGGCGGGAGCAGCGGCGTGCCCTGAGGCCGGACCCCTCCGGCTTACGAGTTTGGGGAGGTGGGACCAGCCCCAGGATCGGGCTCGGGCTTCGTCGATATTCGAATAATTGCGGTGGTGGATGTTGGCGATCGCGGAAGCCTGGGATCGGTTAGTTACCGACGTGAGGCTCTAACTGCCCACCTCCCGGCCCCGCCGGCCCCGCCGCGCCCGTTTGCCCTCGCACCGCCGGGCAGATGGAACACATCGCTCCCGCAAAAACAGCCTCCAAAACCACCGCCCCGCAACGACCCACCTAGCCACGCCACCTGCCTGCAGGCGTCTGATACTTTTAAATTTAGGATATGAAATGGTGAAGTGGAAAAAATATGCATTCGGAGGGGTTCTTTTCTCGCTCGGGTGACAAGTTCCTGTTTGTGCTCAGGTTTCATATGGCCACCTTAAGAAGGATGCTTTTTCCTACTGACATTCACATAATTACGGTTTTCAAGTGCCATCCTCTCGCATCAGAACTATTTAAACTGAAACGCTTCTTTCTTTTTTTTTTTCTTTTTTTCTTCTTTTTGGTCAGTCTTAAGGACTTTGCAGAACGTCTGTACCAAGTCTCTGTGAATCAAACCCGAAAGTTTCCAAAACGCTTTAAAATTTGGCGTCATTCCGTTAAAAATGTTGGGACAGTTTTTTCTCCCGGTGTGAGGTATTTGCCATCGGTGTCCTACGTTAAGAACATCTGGGCCCGATCCTTCTCCCAGTGAAGTTACGATGCGAGACCTCCTCCGGCTGTCAGCAGAATAGGATCAAGCCCTCCCTTGCTAATAGGGGTTTAATAGCATCAGCACATGCCCAGCAAACACCATTATAACCTTGACCCGGTCAGGTGCAATGATATTACTCCTCCGAAAGTTATTCTGCATTTCCTTGGTGACAGCAACCAGCTCTTTATCACCTCTCGCAACCCACAATAACCCACAGGCAGTGATACCAATAACCCACTGCTCTTTTGTCATTCTTTTCCCTCGGAAGTCGGCTCTACTAAGTAATAACAGTAAAAAATAATAACACTGCCTGCATCTCTTAGCCCCCTCAGACTATACTGCTCAGAACGTTTCAGCCCGACAGTGACTGTTGAAGTAAAAAGTCACGTTTTTAAAAGCGAGCGAGTTACCCTCTGAGCAATCCCTGTCCTGATGCTGAGTGCGGAACTGAGCGCTGGAGTGGAAAATCAAGAGCTCCTGTGTGTAGTATCCTGCTCCACAACTTTGCTGCTAGGCTTGCTCCGTTTGACCTGAAAATTTCAGTTTAGGGAGTGTTGGAGTAGTCTAACATCATTTCTGTAAAGACTTTGTTTCAGAGCTGTAGGAGGGATGGATACAAGCCAGATTTTTTTTCTTAATTATTATTTGTCTTTATTTATTTATTTATGTTTTTTACAGAAAAGTCAACTTTGCAGCCGTTTTGCAGGATTATTTTTAAACCTCAGATTTATACTCCTTCCTTAGACCTGTGGTGATTTACAGCTTGTCTTTTCCTTTCTGTTCATAACCACAGACATAATTCTCTTACGAAACTTGAGGTTTATCATGATACATCTATATTTCTGCAAAATAAAGTGCTCTTCAGACCTTTCCCATCACATTGTGGAAATACATTCACCAAATAATTGTTGCTCTAAGAAAATAAAATAGTAAAGCTCAAGGATACTCTCTGCAGAATGTAGGATGCACAAAATCAGCTGATCTTAATGTTAAGAAAATTAATCTTATTAAAATGGTGTCGTGCAGGCAAATATGTTCTCTTCCTGCAGTCTGAAAGAATGGGCAATTCTTCTTGCCTTAAAGGGCTGTTTTACAGATGAAAGCAACTCAGTCCACAACTTAATCTGTTTTAAATCAGACTTGAACAGGGCTGAATGAGTGATCGAATGACAAGATTTCTGGGGGTACCAATCCAGGAGTAAAGTGGTATCGCTGCTGTCCCTCTTCTTTCCCCTGCTTGCAGTGCCTGTGATTGAGTGTATGTGGAATAGTCGTAGAAGGCAGAAACAGCTGAACAAAAGGCAAAGCTAGTACAGTAAAGGTTTTACTTTGACAGAAGAAACATAAATGTACAGTAATATTCCTCTTTAAGGCAGAACTAGGGACTAGATAAGCTTTAAAGGAGAGACTGAAGCTAACAGGTAGAGTTGATACTTTTCTCAACATATTAGAAAATCCATGCATGTACTGAAAAATGATAATAGACAGGCAAAATCCTGAGACAAGTAAGCATTTTTTCTGCCATTATCTGAAGCATGATTAGGATAATGAGAGGAGCTGCCCTAAGAACGGAGAGCAAGCATGAAGAAACAAGACAGAGCAAAGTTAACACGTGCAAAGCTATGCAAAAACCATGTGGAAGATAAGAACAATAGTCCTGTTTTCCAAAGCCTCCTCATCCAGTCCTTATCAGAAACAGAATCAGTTGATCATACTGTATGCAAGTGAGTTCAGCTCACAGTCTATTTGGATGATTTTGAAAATCCACTGTCACCGAGGAAGGACGGGTTTTCCAGGAGAGTAATGCAGAAAAGTTGTGTGCTGAAATAGAGGGGGGAGCGAAAGGGTCATGGGTGCTAAGTCTCTGAATTATGCTAAGAGGGGTACCAGCAGGCTCTTTTGATATGAAAATTGAAATACAACCTGCAGCCAGGAGCTTCCTAGGTTGCAGAGCTCTTTCCAGTTACAGAAAGGGTGGACCAAGTGTCATCAAAAACATCCGTGGAAAAGTTTGAGATAGGGCTTCAAAACATCCAGAAACAGCCTTGTTTTGCTTTTGCTGAAGTTAAAGGAAAAGCTTTCTTGGCTTCTGAAGAAGCAATTACCTCTAGTGAGTATTTTAGGGAAGCTCAGAGGTGAGAACAGATTTGAGTGCTGCAGAAGTCAGCAACTTCTGCCAGTCGCAGAAACCCTCAACAAAGTTGCACACAGAACAACACAGGGGCTTCTTTTGTGATTTGTATGGTTCTGAAGCCCTCTGAGTTACCGGTATCTTCCACTGAAGGTGCCCAATTATGAGTTTTACTGCTTTGTTCACAGGGCTATTCCCACTTGGCCAGTTCTGCTGACCTACAGTAAAGCCTGGTCTGTTCTAGTGCTGGCTTACAGATTCTATGCACTGGGATTTCTTATGCAGCAGTGTCTGAAGAAAGGAAGACCTCCGTCACAAAACCACTTCTGTATTTTTTCCCGTTTCTCTTATCTAATAATTTAGTAAATCAAACCGAGATCTCAAGGCTGCTTCACAAGACATAAGACACAGAGCAATCATGTCCTTTAGCAATATAAATAATGGAAACACATTATTTGTAATCCTTGACTTTCCAAGATGTAACCTTTATTATTGATTGTTTGGAGCTAATGTGCCCAGAGTGACAGAATTAGTCTGTTTTTCCCTAGTTTAAGTATAAAAAATATTCCTTGGTCACAATCCAAATTTTGACAAATAGCTGCCTCTAAAGGGGACAACAGATTTTAAAAATATCTTTTCAGTCACATTCCTTTTGGGTGTCTTGTCTCATCCAGACAAGCCTAGTTTAAAACAGTCAGAAAGATAAGTGAATGAGCTAGTCTGCCTTGCAAAAAATAACTTGCACTGTAATGCACACTAGTCCCAAAGCTTGGAGGAATAATGAAAGAGAGATGGTGTATTCTAGAATTTCTCTGCCTAGGCTCCTTACTGGCTGAAGTGAGGAAAACTGATGCTCTAGTTCCAATAATGAGCTGCAGCAATAAAAAGCAGGCTCTCATGAAGGGGTAAGGCCCATGGGATCTATGAGGATATTACGGCTTAGACAAAAATACTGGTACTACTGCAGGTAGAGGAATGAGGATGGTGGGAGTATTCAGAAGTTCACAGATCCTAGAACATTATTATTAAAGTAACTATTAGGCTTAGAGAAAAGGTTATACAGAAAAGGCAAGGTCAGATCAGAGCAGTAGCTCATTTAACTCTGTACCCTTTCCTCTGACAACAGTACTACCTGTTGCTTCTAAAGCAAGGTGCTCAAAATGGGTAAGTATTGAATAATTGGCTCAGAATAGAGCTTTCTGAATCATGTCTGGTAGCTTTCTCAACTTCATTACTTCTTGGATGTTCCCAGGGGTATCTTGTGGCAATGAATTGCATCACTAATCCATGGCATGAGTCACATTTGGCAGTTCAAGGTCCCTCTTTTCCTGAGCCCTTAAACAGGCATAGGGCAACTTCCTTTGTGGTGTTATATTAAAGTTACAGCTGGCCTTTCTCACAGTACTTTGTACCTTGGAATCATCCCACTGTGATCTTCCCATGCAGTTTCTTATGCAACCTTTTTTCCAGAAGCTGCACAGAGTGGGGGGACCTGGAGAAGCCACTCTTCTTCCTATTGAGTCAGTAAGCTCAAAGAACTGATCTTATTTCTTATGTCCTCATTGCTGTTATTATCTCAGTTTAGAGCATGAGCTATCCATTGCTATTCTGACCAGCACACGTTATCCTGAATAGTTAACACCTCCCCTGAAGAAAAAGAACCACAAGATTTTATGAGTCTTTTCATAGTGCAAAGAATCAACATCTATTTGTTTATTTCACATAGCAACTGGAAACAAAAATCTGTGCCGCAATCCAAACTATTTTCTCTCCCTACATGATGCTCTTAGGAAGGTATTGTTTTTTAATTCATTGCAAATACAACCAGTACCTTCATTTTGTTCTCTTATGCACTTCATTTCTACCCCAATCCAGAAGTGACATTTTAGTTATATTTATTTAAGGAATATGAGAGGCTTTTCCAGTATATAAAATCAATGAAGTGTGTTTTTCTAGGGCAGTAGCAAAGAGGTTGAGATGACATAGTCACAGTCTACATGTAACTAAGAAAAGATTTCCTATACTAGATGTCTTTTTAATTTAGTAGAAAAAACCATAATGACACCTCATAGCTGAAAGCTTAGGCTCGGCAAAGTCCAGTTGAAATGAGGTACAAATCTTTAACAGCAAAGGCATAAGAGTGGTATGATGGATCCCCCACCTCTTTAACTCAAGTCCTTCTGGAGCATGGACAGAACCCTGATGTAGAAATTACTAGGTGACATATGGTGTCCTGCTGCATGCAGGCAGTAAGACGAGAGATACGCACTGGCCCTTTTTCTTGTCTCTGAGGAATCCCAGACCAAAGCGTCTACAAGAACTCAATACTCTCCTGTTCAGAAAGGGTATTACTAGAGATCAAGAATATTGACCACTAAATTATGAAGTTGACACTGATAACCTGAGATCTGCATTTAGTCTATGTCCAACTTGAATTCCATACAGAGAGAAGTCTGGAAAGCTTTTATCCTCAGAAAACTCAGAAACAGTGAATAGGAACAAATGTTTCAGCTGAAGAAAAGTGCTTCAGCACTATATTAATTCTCAATATACATGGGAACACTGCTTCTCTATACTTACTTTTTCATCCATGACATGTGTAGGGTCAACAAGCCACTGAATCAATTCCCAGCGACCTCCCTTCCCAGGGAGAGGCATTACTTTCTCACCTCAGCATGTTCCATTGACAAGTCCATCATTACCAGGCACCTGTATTTCACAGCATGTGAAATCCTAGGGCCTTTCCAATCCCAGGAACCAAACAAGGGTTTTGCAAGAAAACATCCCAAACCTGCCATCACACAGGCACATGAATGCACTGAACCCCTAATTGCCACTGAAAAGTCCACACTAAAAAACCCCATAAATCCATAGTGCTGGCTATAATCAGCTGTTACTGGGCTCCAGTATTCAATCCTCAGACAAGTTCCTGGATGGTCTAGGTCTACGTGGAGAAACAGATGGATGATGGAAACACAAGCCAGCTTGTATTTCGTAGTCTCTGTTCAAACGACAGTTAGTCTGGGCTCTTTGGGTATGTGACCCAGAGAGCTTTCACCACCTGCCTATTGTCGGAAGGAATACACTGCCATTGCTGCCCCCACCTTTGTGCTCCCTCTGTACCTTCTGCGTGGTTTCCAATCTGACTGTTTCTGCAGGAAGAGAGGGAGGGAGAGGCATAGGAGTCAGCCCTGCAGGCAGTTTATGCTGGTGTACCAGGAGCTAACTGGGGCTGAAAAATCTTCCCGGACAGGCTGCGGCAATGAGCCTTTAACAATACTGACAAAAGGGGTTCTTCAGACCCAACACAGGGAAGTCTGAAATGTGGTTTTCACTTTAGCCTTTTACACTAAGAATCAGACTACCTTCTCTTATTCAATTCTAGCTTCACATCCAGAACAATATTATTGAAATAAGATTTGAAGGCTGCTTTTGGATCTCTTTGCTACACAATACTTCTCATAAGGGGACTTCTAGAAAAGAGCCACCTGGTACTTTCTGTGGAAAAGGTGTGACCTGCCTTCAAGGAAGAGCATTACTAGACCCATGTTAATTAAAAAAATCACTTGGTTTGGAGACCTGAGATATTAGAGATATGACCTATAATGTATCTCAGTGACCCAGATGATAGATTCAGACTGTACAGGAGTCACAGTCACCTTTTTCAAATGCCTCCAACTCTCAGTCAACCAAGTATAAATGTAACAAGCCTTATCAGAAATCATGAAACTGAGCACACCTTCTCTTCCCATCTCAGAGATCATTTCAGTTTTAGCTACTTCATTGTCAAAACCTTAGCACATAATGAGAAGAAGGAGCCAGGATGAAAAAAAAAAAATGCAGGTGGTAGTAATGGGAACTCAAATGGCTGCAGAGAAAGTGGAAGATGGAAAAAGCAAGGGAAAAGCATAAAGCCAGAGAAAATAGAGAGGAAGCAGGAGGATATGGAAGAACTGTAATTTAGTGGTTGTCCTGAAGGATAGAATTCCTCATTTTGAATATTTAACACCATAGAAGGGGATTTAATGTAAATAGATGATTGGATACTTATTTATTAGAAGCAGTCTCTAGCTCTTCTTAACCCCTGTGGAAACCTCCCACAAGGCAGGATTTCACAACATAGTCTGTGGACTGAAAAGGACTGAAAAACTGACCGTGATCAGAACTGGAATGGATTTCTTCTCTCTCCACAGATTATCGCTGTCACATATAGGACCAGTGATGTTCTCTACTTTCTGGTGCAAAGGTGATGATGATGTATACATAAAGTGGAGCTTAATCATCTCACTGCAGTGCCTAGACCTCAGAAACAGCCCCAGCCTCAAACAGAGAAAAAGAGGGAGAAAAAAGGTTTTGGCTTAATGAGGAAATTGAGTTAGAAGGACATGAGGAAACAGGCTTAAGGCTCCTCTGGAAGTCTGTAGCATGATGAGGAACAAGAAAGCAGCCTGCCAAACTGTGCAGCTAACATCTCAGTCACAAGTCTCTCCTTCCTCTCTTTGCTCTCAAATCCCCAGAAGCAGCAGGAGCAGCATAACAGAAACAAAAGATGTAGTATGCTCTCACTGACCCTGAGCCTGAAGAGGCCTCTCAGCTCCAATTCCACTTTATAGAAGTGTGATTTCATAGGGGTCTGAGAATATGTCATGGTTGCTTGAGGGGCATAACAGGGGATGGAGAGAAAGGATGGGGGAGCAGCTAGGTTCTACCTACTGTTAGCATAGAATATACATAGCATTTCAGCTGGGATTGATTTCTTCCACAGCCCAACAGCTGACAGCCTTTTCACTCCAGAGCTTGTTTTTGCGTGTTTTAGCCAACTGCCTGTCCCTCCTGTTCCTGCATCCCTCCTAAGCATGAGGAGAATCCAATGCCCCAGAGGGGCAGGGAGAGCCGACAGCACAGACTGATCACAAGATACGGCCTCATGAGATGCAGATTCCAAGTGGGACAGAGCTCCCAATGCAGACAGGGGACAGGCTCCTCCATGATGCAGAACTGAACTGTTCTCAAATATAAAATCTCCAGATGACTTGGTTTAGACTCTCTGGTTTTAGATAAGTGTCTTGTTCTGACTTTTCTTCTTAGTGTTAGTACGGGCAGGAATGAAAAACTTTGTAGCAAAAATAAAAGGGCACTTTTGAAAGAAGAATAAAGGATTTGGAAAGTGGCATGAAAAGGCGATGTGTAGTTTTGCAGCTATTCAGAAGAAAAATTACAGAGGTGTTTTTTTTTTTTTTGGTGTGTAGCCAATGGGAAATACGAGATGTTTTAAATCAAATTATTTAGAAGTGGTGGTTTGTTTTAATATTAAATAAAAATCACTGCACTGAATTTTCTCTAAGATATTAAAATTCCAGTGGCACCAACTAAAGGCAAATAACGAATTATTGCATATTTCACATATCTTCAAAATTAAAACAATGTGATTTGTACAATAACAAAACGCCTGCTTCCACAGCACTGAAACAGCTTTTTAGTATTCCATCTTCTAGCACCCTGAATGCATGTGTCTCTGCAGATATACAGAGGCAAGTGTAGGATGTGCAGGATAACAGCATTTACTTCTGATTCAAGGTTAGCTTCTGTATAAGAGAGGAAGGGAAATGACTGATTTTTTTTTTTTTTTTCCTATGCCTAGGCTTGTTTTCTTTGTATACATATCTTTAAAAATGTGGCTCTGATTTGGAAATGCAATCACAGTGTAGTGTATTTTGCATGTACACTGTAGTTATAGAAGGGCATAATCGTAGAATGAGTTTATCAAAATATACTTTATTTTAAAAAATAAAAAGCAACACACCATTGGAAATTCTTCTAGTGTTATCTACTAAGAACTTTTTAAGGAAAAAGGGGTTAAAATTATATGGATATTGGATTCATCTTTTTTAAGCAAAAATCTATTGAACAGCAGAATAAAAGGTATTGTGCTGTGTGTTCCTGCTTAAAACTGAGAACAACACTGGAGCATCGCAGTTAATTAGCTGTAGTCAACATGAGATGCTTTAAAACATTTCTCATATCGCTGCTTCATCTGGGCTTTAGAATAAACATTTCCCACACTCTGCATGAAGAAAATAACTGGAAAATATATAGCTTACTGATTCAAAAATATGGAGGTATTTCAGACAGCCTTTCCTGCACCAGAGATTTAAAATAATTTCCATAAAAACAAGATTAAACCACTGAGCAGTGTTGTTTGCAATCCTATTTGCTTAGCATTTGGGGGGGTTAATATCTATTCTTAACCACCAAATCATACGTATTGCTTTTTAAAAGATCTTCCAGCCTTTCTGTATTGATTGTCATTTTTGTGTACTTTATTTATCTGTTACGCAAGAGAACTGTCTGCTCTGTAAAGGCATCATATAAAAATCTTCATTTAATGCATTATAAATAATGAAGTGCTACATTATAATAATTATTTCCATATTAACTGAATGCACAGCTGAGTTACCTGTATTAAACATCTACACTTTGCTTAATGCCTTTAAATAGCATCTGATTCCCTCTTCCTATTGCAACTATTCAACTAATGTTCTGGCCCAGAGGAGGCTGCAGAGTTTATTTGTGTAAGGCCAGTGACTTGCCAGGGAGAAGCACCCTATTTAATGTCTTTCATTTATTTCATTTAACTTTGATTGTACGATATATGTATTTGAAAGGACTCTGCATCACGTGTTTCAAACAGGCATATAAAATTTACTATTTTTTACAGTCTCAGAGAGGTACTAAACAGCTCTCCATTTTACCTAAAAGCTGAGATGAACTGCCTAAAATGCTTTCTTTCCAAAGAAGTGACTCTAATTTCACTTTGGTGAAGACTGGCACAGCTTGTCCGTGGATTACTATTAGTAAATACATCAGAATACAGCATTTGCTTTAAAATGCATTTGTTCAAAATTTGGGATTTATTAGTCACTGTGTACATATTTATAAATATATACTATTTTTGATGTCAGAGGCAGTGCTTCCAAGCTCAAATGCTTGTTTTTAAACCAGGATGTTTATAGTAAAGAATGCAGAAGACAAAAAAATCTTTTGTCTGAAAAGACACGCCGAACAGAACAGTTTTCTTGTGAACTTTCTGAATTCTGACAACATGTTTCCCTATGACATTATTTATTATCTGTCCACTGTTTGTGGCACTTCATGTTGTAACAACAAATAAGTAGTACTAAGACATTTTCTGCCCATCAGTTGTAAAAGTACCAGAGCCAACTGAACAGGGGCCACCTTTATTGCAAAAGTGAATGGGGTTTGGGGATGGGATTAATTAGGCGGAGGGAACGTAAGGCCCTCTACTTCAGGGGGGAACTACCTTGTATCATTAGTTTGCTCGTTTTGGGAAATAAAAAGAAAAAGAAACAAATAAACCAATCTCCCCGCCCCCCCCTCCC
>NW_010226648.1:0-7870 GCF_000690775.1 Eurypyga helias
GCACGTGCACGCGCGCCCCGCCAGGCACGTGAATGCCCGACGCGCTCCCCGCGAGCACGCAACACATCCTTGCGTGCCTCATCCTCCCCGGAAGCATGCGCGCCTCCAGCTGATGGTAGACCTGTCCTCCACGTGGGGACAAGGTGTCCTCCTGTCCTGTACAGCTCCCTCATGATGGCAGTGCCAACGGTGGGGCTGGGAGATGGCCTTGGAGAGTCCTGGAATATCCCCTACTCCCTGGTGTAGTTGGTGTGGCAGGGGGACGGATACCCGCTCCAACATCCTCCAGGCATCAGGGCACACTGCCCTGCTCTGCCGCCCATGCCGGGGTGACAACAGGGTGACAGACATCTCTGAAGAAGCAGCAGGAGCTTGAGGACCATTAGAAGCTCTCAGCAGAGAAGGAAACCCCAAGTCCATCTTCTGTGGATGCGGAGAAGATGACTCTGCAGTGGGTTGGGAGAAGGTGTACACCCTCCACCGGAGAAGACCCCAGCATCAAGAGCTCTTGTTGTGGACAGGACGATTTGTCCTCCACACATCCAACACGGCTCAGGGTTGGGTCTCATCTGCTGCTGGGCATCATCTGCACACACACACTGAGCCCAAACCTGGGGCTCCACAGGCTTTGGTCCATGCAGCCCTCAACTGCAAGAAGGGGTCTCTGACCCACAAGGCACTCATGCCACGCTGCTCTCGTGTCCATCAAGGGCTCCTCGGGCAGCCCAGCACTGGTGGGATCCTCCTGAGGCTCATCAGACTCCAGGTGGAGAGTCTGGACTTGGGCTGAGACAGCACAGTCACACCTACAGCATCCCTAGCCAGGGCCGTGTGTTTGAAGAGTTTTTCCTTCAGAAACACAGCCAGGAGGAAAAGTGAGAAAGCTGCCGCACGAGAGTTGGTCAGAAACATTTAGACAAGACATTTCTCCATTGGAATGTGCTGGCTCATCACGATGTTTTGTGGAGACGGTTTGATTGCAGTCAAACTCTGCCAAGAAACTGCCAGACCTGCTGCCTGGCAATCCTCCTCCTCCCCCCGCTCCTGAGCAGCTGCCTGGGGCATGGGCAGCAACCCAAGAGCCTAGAGCGTCTGCAAGCCCCAGGTCTCCACTCACCGCTCCACGAGAAGCTCAGCTCCCATGGCTGGCCCGGGCCTTGGCTGGAGGACAGAGCAGCAAGAGGAGTAGCATGAAGTCAGCGTTCCCAGGAATTCCCTGGGCCTGGGCGTCAGGGCAGCCAGCTTCAGATCCAAGCCCCCCGCCCCTGAAAAAAATCTGTCAACTGGAGAAGCTCTGTTTTGGGTTCATTCTACGTCCAAACAAAACCAAATCTCCAAATGTCGGATTTTTTTTGTGAAACCAGACTTGCTGCTCTACCCAGACCCAGCTGCCACAAGCGCTGTGCTGGTACCAGTCCTCCGGAGCACCCGGAGCTTGGGGAAGCAATGAGGGACTCATTCCCTGGGGAGAAGTGTAGGGACCTGACAGGAGAAAGCTGCCTCCATGTCTGTCTGCCAAAGGAATGACAGTCCTCCCCAGGTGGGTTGAGAGACAAACTTGGGGTAAAAGGTGGGAAAAGCTGTGCTGAGTGTCAGTTTTGTGCGTAAATCCTTCTGACGGGCAGCCACGAAGTATGTGTGTTGTTGTGGAAATGAAATAGGGACTGGATCCCCCACCAAAAGTACTTTGCAGCACGGGAGAAAGACTTTTCTGCTTGGGGTAGAAAACAGAGATCGTGCATTTTGTGGCCAAGATTTGGGTCGTTTATCCCAGTGCACAAGGTGTAGTATCGACTCTTGGGAAGGATCCCAGTGTGGGGACAAGCAATAGGGGATCTCCATCCCTGGAGGCTTTTCAACCTCAGGTAGACACAGCCACTGTTACAGGAAGGGACTCCTTACCAGCCACTGTGACCTCATGTTGGGGACAGTCCTGCTGAGTCAGAAACTGGATTTGATGCTTCCAGAACCCCCAGTCCCACCAAACCTCTGGGGTTTCTGGGATAACCACCCCGAGGGGATGTTTTCAAAGGCTGGACCTTTCCTGCCAGGGGATCCAGGTGCTCTGCACGCAGGCTGAGGACCACGTTTTATACAGCTGTTTCTCCACAGCCACACTCCTGGAGCCCGACTGCAGTCCCAGGCAAAGAGACCGTGTTTCCCGGGACACGCAGCCTAGCAGCTGCCGCTCAATTATGGTGAGGGATCGCCTCCAGCGAACACGAGGGCTCTGCGATGGAATTCTAGAGGCAGTAGTTGTGTCAGCGCAGTGCGCTGTTGTGGGACAGGTAATTCAATCCGGCCCCGAATTTCGAATAGAGACTAAACAATATAAAAGCCACATGGCATACGTGAAATGTAATTGAATGCTGGCCGGCTGTCAGCTCTCAGAAGCAGCTGAGATGAGACCCATCATTTGCGAGGGAGTTCCTGCCGTCCCAGTCCTCCGTTATTTAACATGAAGACAACATGATTAATGTTATAAGTGATTAATGGATGAAAAACGTCATTAATATTGTCTGCAGATGGCACGGGCGGCGGTGGGAGAGAGCAACCACTATGCCCTGTGAGAAGCAGCGTGTTGTCAGCCCTGTGCGAAGCCACTCCGGCAGGAGCAGAGCACAGACCAGGGGGTCTGGCCCCATGTCTGCAGACTGAGGGTCCTGACCCTCATTCCCATGGGTAGGGGGCTCCCTGCAAGGAGGCAGCTTGGGGGTCTGGCAGGTAATTTGTGATCGTGTTCCCCAAAGCAGTGAATTAAGGGAGCTGGAGCAGAAGTGGGAAGGCGGTATGTCACGGTGTGCCCCCACCGGGGGCTGTGCTCAGCTCATACCCGTGACAGGGGAGGCTGGCTGGCCAGGGAAGAGTCACAAAAAATGATGATTAGAGAAGAAAGCAGACAAGGTCAGGAGCCACTGGGCTACAGGGGACACTTGACGGTGTCCACAAAGACGTGATGGGCAGTATATGGGGGCTTCACATCTTTGTTCACAGCATTTTGTTTGCAATCCTTTAAGAGGCTGATTGCATTAAGCATCCCCGCTTGAAGAAGAGAACAGAACTGTCCCCAAGGAGTGACAGGGAGCAAAAGTCCCAGGTACAATGGGATGTCCCAGCAGGGAGCTGGGAAGGGACAGCTCATCATGGTCAGCTGTCGGTGCCACGAGGTAAAGGGGACAGGGATGGTGTAAAACCTTTGGAAGGATGAGAAGGACAAGGCTTCAGAGAGCAAAGTCTGTTGTATGAAATGCAAAAGCTTTTCACACAACAGCACTGCAAGGGCTGGAAACAGACAACCCCCTCTTGGGAGCACTGGGGAGGTCCTGGTGCCCTGTGAGCGGTCCCAGCAAGGGAACTGGCCCAGCACCGAGGGCAGAAGGAGGTTCCTGGGCTCAGGGCAGGACCCCAGATATCCCCTTGCAGCAGAGAGCCCCATGGGCCAGGGTGCAGGGGGTCCTCTGTGCATTGCTCCACTCGGAGCTGACAGGACCACTTTGGGTCCACCGGACCCCAGCAGTGACCGTTCCCCTGGGAGGTGGCCGGGGGGATTAGCAGCACATACCAGCCGTGAGCAACCCCGGGTCAGCGCGGCGTGGATCACTGGGGCTTTACCAGCCGCCCCTTGTGGATTATCATGACTCAGTGACACACTTTAATAAATAGATATTTTTCCCTGCAGAAACGGCGGACTCAGCCAAAGCATGCTACCGGGAAGGTTGAGGGAGGGGCTGCCCCGGAGGGGATGCACAGCTGCCTGGAGGTGGATGGGTCCCCCTCCCCGGGCACCACCGGGACCTGCAGGAAGAGATGGTGGCACAGGTCCTCGAGGCACTGTGGCTCTCGGGGGACGACCTGGCTGCCAGCGGCTGGGGGAAGCAGACATGCGTGTGCAGGGAGGAATGTTTGCTCCGAGCAGGTCCAGCCCCTGTGCTATTTTTGATCCCACGAGGCCCCAAGGGAGGGCTGTTTATCAGGGATAGACTGTACCAGATTGACTTGGCATCTTTTTAAAAAAAAAAAAAGCTAATTTTTAGGTTTTAATTTTTTAGACAAGAGGTAATTAGGAAGGCTGGAAGAGAAGGAGGGTGACAAGGGATCATTTGGGCTGTAAGGAAGATGACGGGGTGTGCTGGGGGGCCAGGCACAACAGTTAGCAGAGGTCCTCACAATGCGTTTTTGGGGCCAGGTCATCAGTATCCCTGAAGAACAAGAGACACAGCAAGGAGTACAGTGGGCCAGGAGGCTTCAGAAGAGCAGCAAATGAATGAAATTGAGAACTGGAAAAAGAAAGTGAGCATGGCGTGATGCTGTAAAGTTTTTGGGCTTAGAGCTGCCCGTGGGAACTGTGCTGTAAGAGGTGACTTTTTCTGGTGGAAGCCTCTGAGGCAAAGCCAGGTTGCAAATTATCAACCCTAAGCAGAGGTGTCTGTGTCAAGAGGATCAAAGGGTCAAAAAGATCCCGGGGTCAAGAAGATGGGATCCTTGGTGATGGGATCTGCCAGCTCTGTGGTGCTGCTTGTCCACCATGTGCCCTTGTCCTCTTCTCTCCTGAGAAGCGTCGACCGATGGCGGAGCTGTGCACAGGGCTCCATGAAGTTCCCTGATGTCCTGGAGGCTGCATGCCGTTTCATCTCCTGTCCAGCCATGTGTTGGACTGGTTGCCAGTGCTGGGGGTGGGATCTGGACCACTCAAAGGAGGGGACAAAAGTACGGCATGGCCTCAGCTTGCTGGAGGGACTTGATGGTTGGGGTTACATCAGCACTTCCAAGGAAACAAGACCTTGGCCACTGCCAAGAGATGTCTCAGATGAGGAGTAGGCACTTTTCAAGTGTCCATGTGGGACTGGAGGTGTCTCTGGCCCATGGGATCGGATGCTGGAGGATGCACACTGGGCATTCCAAGTATGTGGTGGGGCTGAGACAAGCAGGACTGCTCCCAAGTCATGGGGAGACTAAAACAGAAGGAGACACCTTCCTTTATCCCACTCAGAAGGGAGGTTGTGAGAACCCACCTTGCTGGTGGGATCCCAAGAGGGTACAAGGCAGGAGAAGGAGCTGCAGGGCTACAAGCTAAGGGGCATTATCAGCCGCAGGACATCCGGGCTGGCAGGTACCCGAGCCTGTGCCTGGGACAGTCTCCCAGCCAAGGAACGGCGCCAGCAGAGGCACGAGGCTGGAGACGGCGATGACGGCAGCTCTTGGCCACACGTCTTCCAGGGCAAAGCGCGGGCATGAGATCGGTTTCCTTTGGGAGGTGAGTTTGTGACGGAGATCGTGGCACCAGCTGTGTGCACACCTCTTGCCCAAGGGAGCGAGCAGGGACAATGTGGGAAGAGCAGTCCCCCCCGCCGGGGCAGCCCATGGCTGGGCAAGATCTGGCACGGGGTGACTCCTTTCAGGAAGGCTCATTCCTGCAGCTCTCCAGGACTCGCTCTCTGGCACCAGGAGCCAACTTCGAGGAACTCACGGCTGCCTGGGAAAACCTCGACTGCCTACACGTCTACAGCCTTTTAAGGAGCTTGTCCTCTAGATCTGAACTCCTCCTGCCTTCTCTGAGCATCCCGGAGGGCGCTCCAGCGGGCCGTGCATCGCCAAGCAGGCAGCACCCACCATAGGGACCCACAGCCAGGCACAGGCAGGATGAGCCAGGGACACCTGGGCTTCGGAGGCAGCGAAGGGTGGGAGAGAGCCTGGGCAGGGATTTGAGGGGTCTCTGGGTCTGACCACTGGCAGAAGGTGTTGGGGCGCATCCCCGTGACACCTCCACTGAGCACCACGGTGTGAGTAGGTAGGACACGGGGTTGGGGCTGTGTGTAAGCACACACACGCATGCACCGCCTCCTCAGCACACATCCATGGCCATGGGCATGGTCCCATCGGTGCATATTTGCCTGGATGCTCCCGTGCAGAGCCCCAGTTTGTGTCAGACACGTGCACAACTCCTGTCTGTCGGAACAAGCGTGGCCCCCGTCTTCTTGCGCTGTGCTCGGGTAGGCGTGCCGTCCTGCCTGTGTGTAGCTGTGCGTGTGTGCCTCTGCCGTCGCCCCGTGAAGCCCGGGGCACGCAGGTTTGTGGGAGCTGGCTGGCTGCATGCACGTGTGCCATGCAGCGCGTGCACCCGCCTGCCCACCGTGTCTCAGCCCCACTGCAGGTGTGGGGGTCTGGGCAGGGGGGCTGGGGAGGGAACAGATGCTGCTGTGCTGGTTGGAACCCCACATACAGCGTCATCCTCTGCCAGCTCTCCCAGCAGTTGTCACTTCCAGAAGAAATCTTAGGGTTTCCCGAGGGACATGGCTTCCTCCAATTGTCCCCCCGAGCAGCGGTGCCGGGCTGGGCACAGAGCTGTGATTAGCCCATGGCCTTGGCACCAGGGGCATCAGGGCCAGCACTGTGCTAGGTGGGGCAGCAAGATAAGGGACCCAGACACAAATAACAGCAAAGCCAAGGCACTGGGACAGGATATTTCAAGACATGCACCTTCCAGAGGGCCACCCTGTCCTTAACAGGGAGGTCAGGGCCAGGGGAGATCTCCCCCCATGCCCTGGTGCTGCTGGAGATGCAGGGACACCTTGCTATTGTTGCTGGCCTCTCCCCCCACCAGCTTGTGGCACAGGCGTAGACCCCAGGGCTTGGCCACCTCTTCCAGTTCCTTGCAGCAAGAAACCTGGAGTAACCTGAGGTCTGAGCAAGGGCTTTGCAGCTGGACAGGAGCCTCCTGTGCCAACAGAGCTGCCTGGGGCTTGCAAGAGACACTGTGCCCGGGTGAGAAGCCCAGCCCCTGGTAAGCAGCGCGGGAGCCCCCTGAGCCCAGCCCAGGTGGGTGGCTCTGTGCCATCCCAGCAGGGCGAGGACCCTGGGTGCAAGGCTGCAGGGCAGCCCCCAGCACCAAGCAGGGTTTGGAGGAGGGAGAAAGCACTGGGTGGACTGAGTCCTCTCCAGCCATGGGAGCACTGGAGCCATGAGGAAAATCCAGGTTTGGGCCAGGTGCAGGGAACCCAGCCAGCACAGACCACATCTTCCCCAGGGCCGTGCCTGTTTAGAGGCACATTCCATGGAAAACGTGACCTGTGAGGCTCCAGGTTTAATTTCTCACTACACGTCTTGTGCATTTTTTGAGGTTACTTTGGTTTTTGATCAGCGGTTGAGAAGTTACTGAAAACTGTTTCATTGAAAACTGTTTATTTTGCATGACTCACTGTAACTGAGCATCTGGGTACTCCGACTTACTCATGACTCTCTCCATCTGAGAACAGTTTGGTGGAAGTTACTGTGAGGTCTCCCTCTGGTTCTCCTACGAGGATTTTCAGTGACCATGAGCAGAAGCCCAAGGGTGGCAGCAGCTCTCCGGTACTGCCTTGCAGCACCGCTTTGGCAGTGGCCAGGGATCCAACCTCTGTGCTGGTCCATTCCCCATCAGCTGGGGCTGCACGCACATCCCACAGTGCCCAGACACAGTTTTTTACAGCCTTTCCAGATACTTATTCCCCACATCCCTCTTCATCATCAGGAAGGTGTCCTTTAATACCAGCTCCTCCTTCAGCCCAACGTCTGCTTGCTGCCAGGGGCATCTTAGGGGGCTGGAGGTGGCTTGAGGGTGCTCGGTGCTTCTGGCACACTTTGGTCATCCCATCCCATCCCATCCCATCCCATCCCATCTCCACTTCCTCTGAACACTGCCCATCCCATCCCGCCTGGCAGCCACTTCTGGACAATTTCTTATCCAGAAATAACTCCTGATTATCAGGGTGACTCCTGGTCAGGGAGAGCTTCCTGCACAGCCCTTGATAGGCATTTCAGCCAGCTAAGGGACCGTGGGAAGGCAGAAAGCCTGGAAAGACCCAACCTCTTCCTCACACAAGTGACGAGGAAG
>NW_010226648.1:8274-22185 GCF_000690775.1 Eurypyga helias
CTCCATCCCAGTCTAAGCTGGCAGAGGGCCCAGGCGGGCAAGGGGGGAAGGCTGCAGGAATTTGATAAAGAGTGGGGAGGGTGGGAACACGGCGCTGGCACCCGGCTGCCCAAGGAGAGCTGTGGTCAGAGCCGGGATCCCAAAGTCAGGAGCAGCTGAGGGATGCTGAGGAGGCTGGCCTGGAGACCTCCTTGCTCACAGGACCCGTGGGTTTTGGAGCTGCAATGGGCTTTGGCCGGAGCTCAGTGGTCCCTGGGCTGTCGAGGACATGAGAGTCCAAGGCTTCTTCCTGGGCTCCTTTGAACATGCCCCCAAGATCCTCCCTTCCCTCACGCCGTATTGCCCATGGCCAACTATTCCAATAATAGTTGGGTGTGCTCAGCCCCTCACTCCTTATGCAAGAGGATGGTCTGGCCCATGACAGTGGTGCTGCGTGCCTCAGTTTCCCGTGCCATCCTAGACATGGGCAGATGGGACACCAGGGCTTGAATACGGCTTGTGAGGCCAAACAGAGCAGGGCTGGGGGTGGCAGTTTGAGACCCACAGGGCACGACAGGGAGACCACAGCCAAGGTGGGAACCTGTTGTCACTCGTCCCCAGAGGCTTCCCAGCAGGATGACACTGGCTGGTGCCAAAGCCATGGGTCAGGGAGCTGGAGGGCAATGCAGAGGGCAGCCCCATGCTGCTGCCGTGCCCTGCCTGACCCTGCCAGCTGGGCTCCTGCCCCTCTGCTCTCAAGAGCTGGTTTGCTCCTCCTGCCATATCCCAGTGCCTTGCATTTCCCCATAGCAGATCTTGGGGGAATGCCCTTCCTGTGGTACCCTGGGGGTCCAGCTCCCTGCTGCCAGATGGGGGCTGTTTGGGCCGCTTTGCCTGCTGGGACATGCTGCTGCACTGCATCACCTCTCATCTCCGCTCCGGCAACCAAAACAGCCGGTGATCTCGGAGCCTGCCCAGCCCCAGCCCCTCCTGTGACCCAGACAGGCCCTGCTGCGAGGGAACAGGGGGTCAAGGGCCATGCAAACATCTGGAGGGAGGCGCAGTCCATCTCACATCTGTGCAGTGGGTCTCCCTGCACACAGGCAGCGCTTGGGGGTCAAGGGGTCCCCAGGGGCTGCACCCCCAGCCCCCTGCTGTGTTGGGGAGGGGTGGTATGCTGGCAGCATCCCTCAGATGCAGACACTCTGAAGACTACCAGCAGCGGTGCACAGCTGGCTCACCAGTCACCAGCACATCTGGAGCCACTCAGTGAGGTCCAGGCAGCTGCCCACGTAGCGCACGGCAGTGAGGGCAGGGCTGTGTGTTGCCGCTCTGCCAGCAGGCAAGCCAGGCTTGGGATACCACTGCACCCCTCTAGAGCCACACCAGGGCATGCTGCTGTCCCCACTCCCTCCTCTGCCCCATCCCTGGAGGGCCTCACCCCTTGTCCCCAGCACTGGGACAGCACGCAAGGGCTGGGCTGTAGGGGCCGGTTGAGCAGCAGAGCTGGGGCAAGGTGCTGTAAGGTTGCCGTGACAGCCATCCCATCCAGGATGGATGGGCTGCTCTGCCAGCACCCCCTTGCTGCCCACGGATGCCTCCTGAGGGGACAGATGGGATGGATGGACAGGAGCAAAGGACACAAGCATACTGCAGAGGGAAGATGGCAGCAAGGCATGGGCACGACTGGCTGGGGAGGGTCAGCCAGAACAGCCCAGCTGCACCTTGCCTGGTTGGACCTGGATATTAATATCAGCTGTTCCCATGGACTTTGGGGTCCTCCTCCCATGCAGCCTCTATCCTTTGCCTGGGATTCCTGTGCGCTCCCACGCAAGGAGGCAGGAAGGTCTCAGGGAGGCTTTGGAGCATTTCCTGGAGAGGGGCACATGCGTGAGTGGGGCCACCAGCACAAGGAAACCATGTTCCAGCACCACTCCTGCCCGACAACTCCACCAGCAGCCCTGTGGGATCCCCAGCACAGCCCTCCTACCCCACCATCCCTCTTCAGGCAACCTGCCTCTCCCTCTGGCCAAGACATCCAGCCAGGCAGGGTCCTCTCATCCAGCCTCCACCAGAGGATGATGCAGTGCCCCAGAGCAGATCCACGTGGTTTCTCCGTGCCTGTTTGGCCAATTTCTACCAACTTACCCACCCAGGGAGGCTCTGGCCCGTACACGTGTTGAATGTGCTGCCTGCTGCAGCACCTGCTCCACATCCAGAGCATCTGCCAAGCACCAGCCCTTCTCCCGCCAGGGAAGACCCACTGCTGCCCACCAACAAGCTGGCAAGAGAAGGGGAGAGAGGGCGTGGTGTCCCGGTGCCAGAGTAGAAAACATCATTAGCAAAGCATCAGTAGCTCATCAGGCGAAAGCAAGGCTGTTCTCAATTAGTTCAGATCTAGATTAGGCAAGAGAGGTGAATAACAGCGTGGGCTGGGACCCATGTAAAGTTATTGGCTCAAATAGGCTGAAAAATAAACTAAAAGGAAAAAGAAGAAATACCATATTCAGGTCTGGTTTGTTTATTCAGAAATAGAGAAAATTAAAACATAAGTACTAGGACAAAATATGCCAGCTCTAAATTCTGCCTGGGATGATGATTTTATTAGCAAAGAATCTGGATCTCAAGTTATGTCTCAAAACAACACAAAACCAGATGCAGAGGTCAATACTCTCATGCCTAATAACAATGCTTTCAGTGACATCCTTAAGGAAGAGATGGACTCATCGGTACTGCAAGAGACTTTTCAAACAAACTTGGACAGCAAAGAAGACAGCAAGATTTCGCTGTTCGAATCTGCAGTTTGAGACAGCGCATAATGAAAGCTCTGTTCCAAATGCAATCCCATGACATCACTAAGACTCAACAATTAACATCAGCTGCTTCCCAAGTAGTTTGAAAAATGGAGATAAAGTCATAATTCATTAGCTAAAGTCATCCCACAAGAAAAATCAGCGGTATCCTGAAAAAAAGGGTGCTTGAAATATCAACCTAAAGCCATTTCCAAAGGGAATAACAGCAAAACTAGTAGGAAATAAAAAGTATGTGAAAGTCATAGAACTTGAAATGTTCCCGATAGAACTGAGACAAATGTCAAAATAAAATAAAGCTCTTGTAGCAGAATCCAGTCCTGCGGACAAAATACTCTCCACTACCAACCAAAGAACAGACATCTCGAAGGTTAGCAGGAGCAGATGCCAACTTTCCAGTTTTGGAAGAAACTACCCGTTTCCAGAGAATAATTTGGGTATGGCGACAGTGCTGTCTGCATTAAAAGAAGATATTCAAAAAACCAAACTGAAAGGTTGTCACAGAAATGGTTAAGAGATCCTGCAACAAAACTAAGTACTGGGGGGCACTGGGAGCAGAGGGTACCTGTTATCTGACCGGACGTCTTCTCCCCGTTGCACTCGTTAGTGCGTAAAACTTGCCAAGCCGTCCCGTCGGGGGGGCTTGCAAAGCGAGACATGGGAGGTGAGAGCTAACGATGAGAAACGAAGGTTCGGACAGCCAAGTGTCTGGCTAACCAGGTGTCTCCCAAGCATTGGAAGAGTTGGGATTGATCGGATGAGAGCCATGACCGCTTTGGCAGACACAGGTATCTTCACATGGGAACAAAAATGGAGACAGGTGAACGAGACACTCCACCAATCAACTTCTTGTTGCCCATCGAGTGCAACGGCTCTGCATGGATGTGACACAAGTGTCTCCTCCAGCTCCTCCCCCATGAACGTGAGAGGCACTGCACGCCGGATCCCCAATCCAGAGCTGCAATCTGGACATGGCTCATGCCTGACAGAGAGTCTCCCAAGAGGACTTCTTGGCTTCGCTTGCTGCTATCTGTCCTGGGGGACAAGTTAATGAGGCTCCGCCACAAAATATGCCACTATCGGTCCCTGCACGTTACTGGCATTTAAGCTCCCGTAGCAATATGCCAGAATCAGAGAAGATATGAAGACTTTTACGGTTTGGAACAGACAAACATGGTGCTGCAACCATTATAAAGGCGCCCAATGGGGGTGGGAACAGAGTCTCCAGTACCATGGGGAACCCTGTCTTATCTTTAAAGAAAGCTACAAATACGTGGCATTTGGCATTTTAGAGTGTGTTTATCAGCAACACTGATGGAAAAAGAAGCTACTCTAACTCAAATTCAGGAAAATTTGAGGCAGTGGCCTTAGGAGGTACCTCTTAAGGATTTTTTTAAATCGGGTTAATGTGTGGAGGGAAAGAAGCTCTGCTGGTTTCTCTCCCCCCCCCGCCTAAAGTTCCTGCAGGGAAGAACATGGAAAAAAATTCCATTTGTGTCCACATCTTTATAGAGCAGATGATCCAGGAGACGATCTGTTACTCAGGTCTCCATTATCTCAGTTAAAATATTTACCCACCAGAAGACATCCCCTTGGAAACCTGGTGCATGGAACAGGACACCCACCCCACAAGCTCCTGATCACCAGTATCATCCTGCTTCTCCCATCCAGGCCAGCAGCCTGAGCTCCGGCTGTTGGCTCCTGCCCCTCCGGGCATGGTCCCTTGAGCTTTGCTATCACGGGAGGCACTCGCATCCCGGGTCTGAGCGGAGACCTCCGAGACAGGCTCTCTGCCTGCACAGCACTGGGATGCTTCCCCCTCCCTCTCCATGCATGCATCACCAGTTTTGCAAAGGGGATTTTCCAGGATAAACAGTTGAGATGAACTCATGGAAATCTGTGGCTTGTTAATTCTCCTTCACGGCCACCGGCAGGAGCACGGGGACTTGGAGTCCCAGTGGGGGACAGCCTGAGTCAGGTTTTTAGGGAGAGATGCTGGACACGAGGGGCTGCACAGGTGACTGCGGTGATGGCGCTGGCAGGGCTGGACGTCCTGTTCTCCAGTCTCTCAGCCCAATTAACACCACCTCTGAGAATGAGGTCATTGTAGCGGCCAGACAGTCTGGGAAAACACTTTCACAGCTCCAGGAGGATTTCCTTTTTCCTCTTTTCAATTGTTCCTCTGTGCTGCCTCCCCCTGCTCCCCCCTCCCCATCCATGTCCTCAGGCCTCCTTTGCACTTGGGCAGAGGCAGGCTCCGGGATGCTGCGCTCACACTCTTCCCTCGGGGAGGCAGGAGAGGCAGCCACAGGCTGCAGAAGGGCTGCATGGGTGCTGGGGGAGACCTGGTGCTGGGGGTGTGTGTGCAGGATGGGCCCCTCCCTGTGAAGGCGATGGGCGATGCAGGACCAACCTGCAAGGGCAGTCTCTTGTGGGTTGGGAGCTAAAGTGGGACATGGGAGGGAGAGAGGGAAGGAGGGAAGGATGGGGGGTGAGAAAAGGGCTGAGTTGCACTGGCCAAGCCCTCATGAAATACAGCAAGGCTGCCTTGGGGATCCCAAGAAAGACTCCTTCTGCCCCAGGATTGGGCGATTGAAAAGGACCTGCCTGACCCCTGCACCCCTGTAATGCCATTGTCATGAAGATACGGTGATCTGTCTGTCCAGATGTCAGGTTCTTCCTGTGAAGCACTCAAGGCTGCTCCAAGGGAGGTCACCCCAACTGTGAGACGATCCTGTGAGGCAGCTCCCAGGCAGGCAGGGCTGGCAGCACCTGCTACCAGCTTCAGCAGCTGGCAATAAGCTTTCTTGGGAAGCAGATGGCTTTTTGGGGTCACTAACAGCTGTTTGGGAAGGGACTGGCTCAGATACCGCAAGGTTTAAGCATGCCAGAGTAGAGATCACTGGTTCACCATCCACAACAACATCCTCCAAGTGCTCCCCGCTATCCCCATCACCCCTGCCAGCTGCCCAGCTCGTCACGCTGCCACCCTACATCCACTCCACTGCTCGTGGACATGCTAAGTCCTCCCACTGAAGGGCAGTAGGAGCGTGTGGGCAGCAGCTGTTACTGAATCACGTGGCATTCGTTCAGTGGCATCGGTCTCCCAACTGCTGATGGTTTGTCCTGTGCGTCTTGTTCTGAACTCCTCAGCTTCACGGCCCCAGGACCCCGGTCCCTGAGCTGCTCAGGTGCTGCATGGTCGCCACGGCCCTTGAGGACCCAAGCAAATGAAGAAGTGGGGCATGATGCAGGACCCACACCGCATGGAGCGGCTGGTTTGGGGCATGTGAAGGACAGTGTTTGGAGAGCTCACGTGCCAGTGGCTTTCCAAGGGATGGGGCTCTCACTTTGGGGCATCTCCTTATTCAGAGGTTGAAGGGGAACATCCAACGTGGCCAAGTAAGTGGGATGCTCAGGGCTTGGTGTTGTGGCACTCACCCGTGGGCAGAGAAGGTCCTGACACTCCTGGGCCAGGCTGGCCTTGGAGGGAAAATGTGCCTGCAGAAAAGACCGCATCCACAGCCACCATCTGATGCTCCACAAAGCATCCAGGGAAAGGCCATCTGCAAATTCCCTTTTCCAAATGAGATGCCGGACTTGTCCATAGCCCCACCATGGCCCCAGGCTTCTGCACTCACAAGCCACTGCCGCCTTATCCTTTCTGCACCACAATGTTTATTCCCATCAGCGCCCACCATCTCTCCTCACCTCGGAAAGTGCTCCCATATGCAGCATCACTCTCCCCTCAAGGTCCCCCGCCTGCCCTCTGCCCGGAGCAAGCATTCCAGCGAGAGTTTGCCAGGCTGCTGTTAGACATGACCTCAGGCCAGCGTGCAACATGCTTCAGAGGTGCCTGTTTTCCTCTGGGGGGAATCCACACAACAGCTCGGATACAGGGATATACAAACTCGCCTGATATGTTCAAAGAATTACTGAGCATCTGCAAGGAGAGGGAAAGAAAAACAAACACGCGGATGAAAGGATTCCTGGAACATGACAAAAAGGAAAGAAAAGGAGACAGGGATGAATAAGGCCACCCAGACAGGTCCCAGGCTTTTCTGGGAGCCACCATCCCCCTGAGGAAAAGTACCTCAGCACCTGCTCGGGGGCCAGACTGTCACCGTCTGCCTGTCCCCTCCGTTCCTCCACTCTGAAACGTGCAGTCAGAAAAGCCTTTTGGTGCATCTTCATCAGTGAAGAGCTCCTTTCTGCAAAGCAGGGGCATTGCTCCTTACCTCCCTGTCCTCTGCCCTGACCACTTGGAGCAGCTAATGGTTCCGCAGCTATGATATGAGCCTCATGCCTCATCTTGTCCCTTTTGCATCCTCCCCAAGGAACCCTTCTTTGCATGAAACATGCAGCCCAGGGCAGACTTTTCTTACTGTCCTTGACATCAGTCACATCAGACACATTTTCCATCTTCCAGTCTTCCAGGGATCACTCCACTGACATTTAGAAGTCTCCCAGGTATTGTTCCACCTGCCTGCCCCAACATCAAGCACGTGGTTCCATCAATCAACAAAAGAAAGGAGGGCAATCGGTGGTTTTCCAGAATAAGCAGAGGAGCCACAGCTTAGCTGTACCCAAGGACACCACTGGAGGAGGATGCTGAGAGTAGTTCACATCCCTCAGGAGATGCTCAAGACTGGTCTACAAACTCCCCACCACAGTGCTGAGTTCCCAAGCAGGGATGATCCTCCAGTTCCCGTGCTGGGGAAACCCCCATGGCCCCCAGCAAGGAGCAGTGATGAGGCTGGAGGTAGGAAAACCACCTTTGGCAGCCTGATAGACCTCTCATCTGCAGCTCTGCCTTTCCCCACAGGGTCCAAATGCTGCTGAGGCAGGGATGGGTCTACTTGGTGTCACCTACTCTCCGGTGTCCTTAGCCCTGGGATTTGAAATCACTGCACTGCTTTGAAGCTCAGAGCCGCTCTTCACCGCTGTGAGGATCAGGCGCACAGTGAGAGATGTCTGGCTTGCAAACAAGAGGGGTGAGGGAGGATTACCCCCTTGGTCCCCGTGTGCAGGCAGCAGCGTTGCAGCCAGGCACTGACCGTGGAGACAGAAACAGGTCCACGCTGCCGGTGCTGCCATCGTGGAGAGAAGCAGTGGGTGGCACAGCTCGCTCACCTGCAATGGGACCTCTGCAGCATTCGGGGCGCTATTTTAGAGCACTCTCAGGGTCTTAAAGACACCAAAACTGGGAGCTGAAACCTGCAGGAAGCTGTTTGCTATCAGGACTGGTTTTCACTCTGCACTGTCTTGGTGTGTGATCGGATAAGGAGGTGCAGGTGGGATGAATGGGAAGAAGCAGGGAAACAGGGCTCTCCAGGCAAGGGATGGAGACAGATCCTTTTGGGAGCTTTAGCCTTGCACAGACTTTGTTGGCTCATAAAATAAATCAGAGTGGGCTTAAGAGAGTGTTCAGTCTGGGACCAGTGCTACCTGGGAGATCTCATGGGAGACTGGCCCACAGGATCACAGCATCCTAAGGGAAGAGAGCTGGGAAGGGACTGGCACCAGTCCCGAGGAGCTGTGGGTCTGGGGCACGTGGATTGCACAGCGGCACATGGGCTGCTCTCCACTGCCCTGTGTGCTACCCCAGGTTCATGTCCAGGTCCAGCTGCTGCTCCGTGCGGGGTTGGATAGCAGGTGCCACTCGGAAGGGAGCAGAGGGCAGCATGTGCCCTTGGGGGCTGGCTAACATGGGGACAGGATGAGGACCCTGGCAAGGAGCCTGTCCCCATTATTTCTTGCCCATGTGTCCTCTCTACAGGGACCTCTCGGGTGCTCCTGTCCTTCCCCACTCGCTCCCCACAGGACCCAGCCCCTGCCCCGTGTCTCCCCTGATGCTGGACCAATGTGTCCAGCAGTGAGCTGGTCTCCAGGGGATGCTGTGTGGCTGCAAAGCCTTTTTGCAGCTGTTTCGTTGGGTGCTCTTTGACCTCATGAAGGTGAGACCTCCAGGGAATGATGGGGAGGAATCATGCCTTGACATGGTGCGCAATGGCAGTATCAGCCAGTGCCAGCACCCTGAACACACCAGCTTGTGGGCACAGCACTGGGAGAAAGCAGGGCACAGCCGGCACAAGACACGGACTGAGGCTCAGCATCTCTTTCTGGGCTGCACAAACATTAGTGCTCCTAGGTCCCAGGCTGAGCTCCCAAATCAGCGAGTGCCAGGATCATTAATAGTGCAGTGACAGTGTTTAAATTGGAGCTGCCACCGCCACAGACGCAATAACTCCTCATGCCTGAGGAACTGATTAGCAATGGCCCCGTGCTGCATTTTCCATCACCCTCTGCGGAGCGAGTGAGGGATGTGGCTTGAGGGGAGAAGGTGCAAAGCGGACCTCTGGGGCTATGGTGCACCCTGCCATCCGTGTAGCTGTGCCCCATGCCCTCTTCCTTGTGTCCGGCCGCTGGAGCCCCTCTGCAGCGCTTCAGGGCTGCACTGCGACTTATTGTCGAGTGTTTACTGTCATTGCCAGGGAGACATTAGTTCAGATTATGTCAAAACAAAGTTATTCCAAGCTCAATCCTAGAGAAAAATATTATTGTAAGCAGTGATTGGCGAGGGGCGGTGTGTCCACCGCCAGCAATCCCAAAGCCCAGGGGGTGGGGGGAGATAGGATCTTTGTTTTCAAGCCAGGCTCCCAGCCAAGAGCAGCCAAAGCCGAGGTAGAAGAGATTTTGTGAGGCAGCCAGAAATTCAGGTCAAAGCTTCATTCTCTCCAGAAAAAAAAAAAAAAAAAATCTTTTAAACTGTAAAGAGAAAGTCCTGTTCCAGCCCCAGCCTTGGCCAGAGAGCATATGTGCCATATTGTCCAGGAATTGAATGTAAAGAATCCAGATATGCCATGTTATCCAAGAATCACATGTAGGAAATCCAGGAGTGAGTTGTTATCTAGGAATCACATGCTGGGAAGCCAGACAGAGCCTGTTAGACAGGGCTTGTATGCAAGGAATCCAGATGTGGCACATCAGATGGGGGCTGGATGCAAGGAATCCAGATGTGCTGCATTACCCCGGAGCTGCAGGGAGGGATGAGAAACAGGAAAACACATGCAGGCTGCACCTAGCCTGAAAGTGCAGGTACCCAGCTGGCTCCAGCCTTAGCTCAGGTGGAAAGCAAAAGGCAGCCTCAAAAGCAGGGGCTGCGAGAGGGGCCCGAGATAGTTGAGAGGAGGATGCAGCGGGCAGCTTGCAGCAGGGCAGAGGGGAACTGGCTGGGGGTGGAGGCCATCCCTGTGGGTTCAGTGACCAGTCCTGGTGATGGTGGACAGCAGGCAGAGATGATGGTCTTTCTCACCAGTGCTGGACAATGGCTCCACAGCCACCAAACGAGGCCCAGGAACAATAGTGGTCCCGAGGGCAGCTGGCAGAGGGAAGGAGATGCACCAGGGAGGAGAGGAAATAATTCAAGGGTATAAATGTGCCTAAAGAGGTGCAAATAAGGACAGCAAAATGCAGGCAAAGTCTCAGGAGAAATTCCCAGACAGTGAGATAGAGTGGGCAGTGGACACCTCTCCCTGGGGCTGGAGGGGGTGGATGGGAGCTGTGGAGCTGGCTCCCTGGGGAGGACAAGGCAATGGAACCAAGAGCAGCATGGCTGGGCAGGGTGCCTGGCCCCAGGAGCCACCTGGCCTGATCCCTGGGGAGCTGCACAGGGTTGTCTCATCAGGGTGGTCACTGAGGCCACCCCAGGTCCTACCCCAGGTCCCAGCCCAGGCCCAGCAGCAGGTCAGGGGTCACACAGCCCTCTCAGCTGGGGACATGGGCACTGCGAGAGGCTGCGTGCACACAGGTGAGCCAGCACCGATGCTACCCCAGCACTTTGGGAGCCCTTTCACAGCTCTGGGCAGCACGAGGGGAAAGGAGACCTTCCCCAGCATGCCCCCTGGGACCACCATCTAGTTCGGCTGGTAGGAGACACCTCTGCAGAGTCGCAGTCCCACTCCCAGCCCTTTCTGTGCTGGCAGGACATCTTCCCAGGAGCTGGGCAGAGCAGCAAAGCAGATGGTACCATCCCCTGGCAGCCGAGGCTCGTCTGGTCCCATCCCCGAGGAAGACTGGGAATGGGTCCTACCACCCCAGTACTGGGGCGATTCGGTGCCAGCCGGTGACCCAGGGCTGTGTGCTGGCGGGGCTCAGGTGCGCTGCTCTGACAACATCCCCCCCTCACCTTTGGGATGTGGTTTCTCATCTGCTTCTTCTCTCAGCATCTATTTTCGTCGCTCTCTCCCGCCCGTTGAACGGGTGCCACGGAAATAAAGCACTGGGCGGCTCTGGGGTCTGGCCAAAGCACGAGCTGCGCGAATGGCACCAGGCAAAATGCCCGGTATTATTCTGGCACTGGAACAGGCTCTTGAGAGACTGGCCAGAGCCCTCCCCTTCCCCAGAGCTCCTGGAGGAAGGGGCACCCGCAGGGTGAAGGTGAATTGTTCCCCAGCCACAGTGATGCATAGAATCAGCAAATCCTCCCTTGCTTTTTAGGTTGGCTATAGGATGGAGCAAAAGAGGAGGGAGCGGGAGGGCGTGGGAGAGCAAGGATCCCCCCGGCAGATGGACAACATGGTAGCAGGCATCCAAGGATCTTGGTGGATGTTCTGGGAAAAGAGCTACCTAAGGCCTGATCCTGCCCCTGCCATCTTCCCGGCATCTCTGCTGCGTGACAACGGGCAGGTGGGACAGCGTTCCTCAGACTAAGGGAGACACGTGGGTGGGTGTCAGCACCACCGGCTGTACCCTTGTCCCCATCGTTGTCTGCTACTTGTCCGAGTTATCATGTTTGGTGGTTTATATGTCTATCCCATAGCATCCTCCGTTCCTCTGCGTTGTCCGTCTCCTGTATCATTTCTGGTGTCCACCAACACCTTGGCTTCATGGTCTTCTCTGGGTGGCCTGTGGCCCGAGTGGCTCTTTGCCGCTGTACCTGGTGCTGGACGCACTCTCCTGTGATCACTCTGACCCTTTGCTTAGCTGGATGCTCCCGACCAAAGGGTAAAGCCCTTTTCCCCCCATTAAAACTGCTCTGTGCCCTCTCAGCATCCTCTCCTCACCAGGGAGGAAGGGGACACAGGTGGGCACTTGCTCCTGCTCTGGGAATCTCCTCCATGCAGTTTTGCTGGTCCTGTTGGACAGCCTGGAGTGGCTCTCAGCGATGTGACGATGCTGTGGCTTGTGAGCAGACACCATGCCTCCCTCTCAGCTGCAGCTTGTGGCCTTTCATTGCCTGGAACTCCCGTCTTCTTCCAACTCCCAGCTCGGGTACCAGAGCCAGCACCCCTTAGCCCATGTGCACTGCCCTGCATGTGAACCGTGACAGCGGAGAGGGGACAACCCGTGTCCCATCCTCTCACAGACCTGGATCACAGCAGGTGTCCTCCCAGCCCTGGGAGCTGCCACATGGTCCCAGATCCTCCAGTTCAACCACAACACTGGCTCTGGGCCTTCCACCCTGGTCCTGCCCGGAGCCCTGAGGTTGATCCGAAAGCTCCTGTTAACAAGAAGCTGTGCACGCCATGAGCACACCAGCCGGTTCCCTGCAGGGGCTGTGAAGGAGTGGGGTGAACACAACGGTTTGATCCTCATCCGCAAAGATTACCTGGAGAATTTCTCCTACCAGCTGTCCCAAAGCCTGGCTTGCAGGAAGACTTTACGCTGCAGCACCAAAGCTCCAGGCAACAGTGAATCCTCCCAGCAACCAAAAATCTCCTCCAGTGCCCAGTGAGCCTTGAGACTGGGAAACCGCAACTTGTTTCAAGGCTGAATTTGTCTAAATTAGATTTCTAGCCAGTGGACCGTAGCATGCATTTGTCAACGTTCCTGAAAGCCTCTCCCACCAGGAAACATCTTTATGTGCTAGTACCTATAAAAATGACCACGTCGCCAGGCTTCCCTGAGTGAGCAGGGTAAACCAAGCCTCGCCTCCCGCAGTTCAGCTCCCAGCCCGTGGGACCAGGGGTCCATGATGAGTGGACACCACGTCTGGATTCACGTCCCCCTCCCTGAGCCATCAAACCTGACTCCTGGCAGGTTTCCAAGTCCTCGGTATTGTCCTCCTGTGTGGTAGGAGAGATGGGAACATCCCATGGACTAGATGGACCCTGCTTGGAATGCTAGCCCTGGGTACTTCATCACCCCACACACCACCTTCTCCTGTGTCTGTGTACAGCCAGCCTGCCAGAGCCCTTCCCCAGGGGGACAAGATCTTGAGCCACAGCTCTCCTCATCTGATCACACCTCTCTGGTGGGACAGAGCAGCCCAGCCAGGCAGCTGGTTGCTCTGATGGGTCTAAGGGCAGACCTTTCCCAAGGTCTTCACCAGCTGCCATCGTCCTGCGGTACCTTGAAATGCCACCAAGGTCTCTTTTCTCATTCGATGGCCACTCTGCTCGACACCAGCCTTCCCATCATCTGACTCTGCCTGCTCAGCATGAGTAACCCTTCCAAAATGCATGGTCGAAGCAGAAAAGGATGAGGAAGAGGGGAAGGCACACTGCCCTCTCCAAGACAGCAAAACAGCATAAACACTTCAGCCTCCATCCAGCTTCCTTCCCTCTACCCCAGACACTGGCCAGGCTCCCGCCTGGTTCCCACCTGCTGCATCACTCAGGGCAGAGCGGTCCTCCCCCTCCGGCTGCGGGCCACCATGCTTACACGTCCAAACCGCCTCTGACAGCTTCTTCCCTAGGAGAATTATTTTGGTCTATGAAATCATGGCTTTTGGGACACTGTTGGGATGTCCTTGAACGAGTCCCAGTTTTTGCTAACACCTCCCACTCTAAATTTTACAGCCCCAGCCGGTCACGCCAGCAATTGTTTCGTGTTTTAGCAAATTGACCTTTCAGATGTCCAAATAAACACTCTGTTCATTGATGTCCAAGGCGAGCGCAGCCACACCGCTCTCCCGTGCCTACAGATCTCCCGCGCCAGAGCCCAGCAATTAGCCCGTCGTTAGCAGAGCAGAGCGTGCTCGCTCGTTACCCTGACAGTGTCCAGAGCTTTCCCTAATTACCATCTCTTATCTGCGATTTTTAAAACTCCTGAGAAGTTAGGTTGCTGGCTGCACAAGACATCCATTAAGCCTCTACCAGCCACCTCCAGGGAACGAGCT
>NW_010226648.1:22205-35475 GCF_000690775.1 Eurypyga helias
CAATCACGTTTCCCCTAAACGACCCCGTCCCCAATTAAAGAAGCTCAGCTGTCCGCGGGGCTGCGTGCGGATGCCAGAGCTGTCAGCGACAGTGTCTGTTCCTCTCCTGCCCCCGGGTTGTGTCAGCGCATCTCCCCGCATCACCGCGCGCCCGGGGTCACGGTGCTCATCAAACCTTTTTATCAGCTGTTCCAGTGCGTGAACAACCCCTCCTGGCAACTGCGCTTCATTCATTCCTCATCCCATTTTTCCCTTCCTGTGAGGCAGTGAAACACTTTACCTTTGGGGTTTTTTTCCTCATTATTTGCCACGGACAGCTCTGCGAACACCCTGACTTCACACTAGTCCTCTGCCACGTTTTTGGCAGCCCCAGCGACCGAGTCCCTCCCAGCTGCCTTCACGCCGGTTTGTTTGCCGTAACTCGCACTATTCCTGGCGACGGTTTCACTGGACTGCCTCCTGCCACTATACTTGTACCGTGTGTTGGGCAATAGCACGAGGAGACTTCATGTTTCTAAAACTGCCTATTTTTGGGACACACGCGTAGCAATGCTGCAGCTGAGGTCACTCATCCAGCCACATGCACACGCCGACCTCCAGGAGACTCCTCTACCCCGTCCCACCGCATGTGGGACGTGCTCTGACCCCCACATGCCCCAAACCAGTGCCAAAGGGCTCGGCTCACCAGCCCAGGTCACGCACAGTAGGGACCATCCAGCAGCCGCCAACGCCGGGGTCCTGCCCCCACCAGGCTCCCCTAACCCACACATATGGTCCACACCAAGCTCCCAGGGCCCCCTTGATCTCCCAGACAGTGATCCCACATGCAGAAGGAAAACTGGCAAGGTTTGGAAGCCAAGCTGACGAGGTGTCCCCACGTGGTTAGGCACTGAGCACACTTTGCCGGGCACTGGGTAGGATGTGGGTAGCGCTGGATTGTTGGTCACACCACGAACCGCCGCTCCAGGAGGTGCTCAGCCAGCACCGCCCACCGTCTCTCACCGCCACGTTACCCAGCTGCACGTGGGACTGGTCCGGCGGCAGCGGCGTGAACCTGGCTCCAGGCACATCGCACGGACCATTCCCTCTCAGCGCACCTCTTGTGGTGTCCGGATGCCTCTGTGGGGATCAGCTAGAGCAGAGCTATGCTCACCTCCTCCCTCACGGAGCCACATCTCCAGCACAAAGGTCTACATCAGGCCAAGCCTTCTGCACCATATGGGAGAGGGCCAGATCCCACCTCACGAAAATGGGCACTGCTGTCTGATGTTCCCACAGGCGGAAGCACAGAGGCCGTAACATCCCTTGGATCTCCTTCCCACACAGGCAGAGGGGATGGGAAAGGCTGTTGGCTCCAGCACAACTCTGGTCTCCTCCAGGAGAGCCCTTGACCCATGGGACAGACCCTTCACCGTGAAGATCCGCAGCGTCAGACCCTGGAAGGATGACCCAGGTCCAGAGGACAAGGTGGCAAAGCCTGTCCAGGCTGCTGCTGGCAGATGTCCAGGCAGATGCCAGTGCCCACCTGAGCTCCCCAAGGGGATGGAGCAGCTCTGCTCCGGGTGTCCGCGGCACATCCAACGTGGAGAAACCCCTGGGCCACCACACAGGGTTTCTGAGATGCCGTCAGCGGCAACACAGGCGTCAGTGACTCATGGAGAGAGAACAGGCAGTTCTGCGGGACCGGGGAGCCCAGGGAGACAACAACAGTCTGAGATTTATTCCACAAAGCAGCCTGAAAACAAACCCGAGGAATGTTTATTATTTTTCCTATGTGGCAGGGAAATAAAGCACGATTGTCTCTCGCCTGGAAATGCTGGCATCCCCACACACGGCTCCTCCGCTGAGATAGCGTCCGCAGCTGGACACTCCCAGCCTTGAGTCAGGGCTGCCTCTCCGTGGTCCGTGCCGCAGCGGAAGGGAGATTTATGGACTGACTGAATCCCTGGGATGGAGCCCACTGGGAAAGGTCATCCCGAACCACAGGAGCACCTGCCATGGACACGGCCGCTTGGGTTTTCTTCCCCTGCGGCACAGCGGCCAGTGCTGGGAGCGATGGATATGCGTCACTGAGGGATGCCATCGCCCCCGTCCCCCAGAGCTGTTTGCCCCCCACTGGGGGAAAGCACTGCTGGCATGAGAGAGCTGAGACCTGCTGTGGGGTTGCTGCATCGGGATGCTCATGTCGAGTCCACACCTTGCACACCAGCTGCACCCCGCCATGGCATCCTCGCAGCCCCGCTCCCTCCCCTCCCTGGCCCCCTACACCCACCCAGGCTCCAGCAAAGGCCAAGCAAGGTAATGCTTGGGACATCATCGGGCAAACAGCACCCACCCCAGCTCATATTCTCTGCAGTGAGCAGCCAGCAGTGCTGGAGCCACTGGCCAAAACCTCAGAGACATCACCATCCAGCACTAATGCCCAGACATCCCACAGACAGCAGAGATTCACCCCAAAACCCAGCTGGTCTCACCCTACACCACATCCCATCCAGGTGCTCTCTTTTGCTTTGCTGACGCACTGCTTCCAAGATGCTTTTGCATCTCTTCCTGGGATGCTGTTCCCCAAAGGTACCAGGGCTGCACCCTCCTGGGGTGCCATTTCCCGAAGCTGCACCCTCTCTTTCCCAGGATCAGGAATAGCAGCGCTGAGACTGGTAGGAATGGCACGTGCCTGGGGATGGGGTGCCATCGCCTCTGGGAGAAGGGCCCTGGGAAGGGAAGGTGGTGGCAGCACTTGGATTAGCAGCTCATCAAGATGCTAACACATCTTAGCACAGGCACCCAGGCTGGGGAAACAAGGGACAGACTGCTCCAAAGGGTGGATCGAAGCACTTAGAGTTGATGTCAGGAAGATGGAGAACAAATTGGAGTCAAAACTCCCAGCTGAGGAGACAGAAGATCATCATCCCATCAGCATCTCCACCGCCTTGTGATTTCCAGAGGTGGGAGAGGATGGAGAGAGGAAAGACGGTGACACCACCAGCCCATGCACACCCACTGCAGCCACCCCCAGCTCGTGTTTTCCACACGCTGCCATCCCCTGGACAAGCCAGCTGGCCAGAGGCCTTCTCTTTTAGCTGGTCTTGCAAGTTTTTCCAGCATTGACCTCAGTCCTGCTCCAGTACAGGCAGCCTCGGCAGACCTGGAGAGCTGGAGCCGGTCCCCCTCCCTGCCCTGTCTCGCAGGGCCCAGCCCTTTACAAATCAAGAATGTTTATTTAAAATAATTTTAAAAAAAACAACAACCCTCACACAGGGCTAGGGAAGCCCCGAGACAACAAACGAATGTGAGTGTGATACTAAGCTTCAAAAGGGCAGGCAGAACTGGTCTGTGCCTCATAAAATAATGAGTGAGTATTAGGAAAAGATCCTTAAATACCACAGATAAAAAAAGCAAAAGCATCTGGCACAGACTGTTTGCAAAGAACATCTTTTGCCTGAGAAACTTAATTGTTTTGTCAGGAAGAATTACTGGACGAGGCCAATTAGAGCTGGATTTTGGTTCGGTGCCTGGTCTGATGGCCCCAAAGATTAGCACCCACACGCATCTCAGTGTCCCGAGCCGTGTCACACCAGCTCTGGCCCAGCATATGGAGCAACGTCTGGGAATTGCTGGGGGGCACAGAGATGGGTCCTGGTTTATGTGGCCACCAGCTGCCCTAGGAGGGGGTGCAGGGGCGGTTCCTGAGCCCCAGGGACACCAGGACCAGAGGGACTGGACTGCTGTTGCACAGAGAGACATGAGAACAGCAAAGCAAAGCCCTTGAACCCCAGGATCCCACGGCTGGTCCCTGGGGGACACCCTGCAAAGGGTCTGGGAGACTGAACAATGGAGAGCAGCCCTGGGAGCTGCAGAGGACAGTGACAAAAGATGAGTTTGCACCATGATGGGGCAGTAGGACTGTTCCCAGGGTTTAGGCTCATTCTCAGAGGCACCATGTCCGGGACCAGCCCATCACGACAGGCTCTGGCACCTGGGCACCTGTCCCTGTCCGCTCTCAGGAAACGAATGAGTAGCTGAGGTTGGAAGGGTCCTGTGGAGGCATCCAGCGCTGCCCCGCTCCCCCCAGCACAGCAGATCCACTGTGATGAGGTTGGCTGGGGCCATGCCCAGCCAAGTTCTGAATATCTCCAAGAGCAGACATCCCACCACCTCTCCGGGCCCTCGTTCCTGTGTCTGACCATCCTCACATGGGGAAAAATATTTTCCTCAGGAAAAATTCTAATGAAAATCCCCCCTATTGCAATATTACCCGTCACCTCTGGTTCTCCTGCTGCAGCCCAGCAAGCCAAGGGTACCAGACCGACCATGCAGCACAGGGCATGGTGCAGCCCTCTCCGCCCCTTCCCTGCTGCTCCCCCCATCGTCCTCACCCCCATGGTCCTGCTACATCCCCCCAGCCAGTCTCCTGGCAGACCCCTGCCCTGGTGAGGGGCAGATGGCTTGTGGGACCATTTGTCCTCATGGCAGGTCCAGGTTTGCAGGTGCCATGCTTTCCGGGAGCCTTGGCCCTGCCTGCGCTGCAGGGGTTTCAGGGTCAGGGTCGAGGGGAACACGAAGGTCTGCAAGGGCAGTGTGGGAAGTGGAAAAGGGCAGAGACAGGGAAAGCTTTGGAACAGTCCTTGCTAACGGAGACATCCATTCACAGCAGACAGCGGCTCAAAGCATGAGTGAAACCAGACCCTGGCGGAAAGATAACAGAATAATTACAGTGAAACTGGAATTCGAACCATGGACTGCTCACTCTCAGCCCAGGAAAAGAGCAGACAAAACAGCAAAGGACCTACCACATGCACACATGGCCCCGGGCACCAGCCGCTGACTGCCCCGCACTGTCCTGGGGGGTTTGCATTGGCAGGAGCCAGGGCAGAGGGTCGTGGCCATGGTCGGAAGGGGCTGGTGGCACCCAGGGAGGCTTTCACAGGGCTCCTTGTGGTCCCAGACCTCTGCAGAGCACTGCCAACCTGGGTTCCGGGTGAGCATCCCACCCAGGTCTGCTGGCCCTCCTAGGGTGGGGAAAAGAGGAGCCTGAGATGCCACAGCACCCGTCCTAATCCCCCACCCTGCTTCGGAGGCTGGAGGTGGGCAGCCAGGCATAGCTGGGCAGGATGACTGCAGGAACGCTTTCCCAGTGTTGCCCCTCAAAACACAGCTGCAAATGGTGCCCAGGATCTCACTAATTAATGGATGGGATTTTTTTTTTTGTTTCCAAACCAGCAGTAGTCATGGGGTGTGAGCCCTGGCAACACGCATCCCTGGCGCTTCACAGCTCTGGCCACAGGGGGGTGACCCGAGGCCATTCCCTCTTCCAGGTTGCAAAAATCGCTGCTCTTCCTCCTGCACGCATTGGGAGGTTGAGGGCCAAGCAGGGGAGAGGCAGGACACTGAGCCCCCCTGTCAGCAAGAAACAAGCAGGAGCAAGGGAGCAAAGCAGCTGGGGGCTGGCGGGATGGAAGCACATGGAGGAGAGACCCTGTCCTCCACCCTGACCTCAAGCATCCAGGGATGCAGCCCTGAGCTTGAGCCTGTCTTGGCCTTCCTGTTGTCTCAAGCTGGGATGGGTGTCTGGCAGGACCATGGAGAAACAGGCTGCTCCCTCCCACAGCCCCAAAATACCAGCAGCCCCAGTGTCCATCAGGTCTTGCTCTCCACCGCAGTCCGGCTGCTGTCCCATCACGGCCTCGCTCCCTCACCAGTACCAGTCGCCCTTGCAGAGGGCAGTCAGGGCCAAGCCTGGGGACAGCAAATCCACTCGCTGACTGGCTCCACGAGGAGCAGAGCATTCTGCTGCGGGTGGATTGCCCTGAACTGTCACCACCCAGGTGCATGCAACCGTGTCCACCAGCCCCGCACCCCAGCACAGCACCCACATAGCAAAGGTCCTGGAGCAAAGCGCGCCCTTGCACAGCCTGTCACCCCCATCCCGGCAGCGACAGACCCCTGCAAAGACCTGCATGTCGGTGGTGGGTTGCCCTGCCTGTGCAGGTTTCTAGGCTGGGAAGCACCACTCACACCAGCCTGGGAACAGGGCAGGAAGAGGGCTGAAAATGTGGGATTACACGGTGTGATTCTGGGGCACCGCACTCTCACCATGGCACAGAAAACATAAACTAGTCCCAGGGAAAATATGCTGGGGAGGGGGGTCCCTCATCACCGTTGACCCCCAGGCTCCCAGGATTGGTAGGAAGCTGCCTCTCCCTGCCCACGAGCCCCTGTAAGGGGACAGAGCAGCTCCATGGGGCACCGTCAGCCCCAGACAGCCACGGGCTCCCCTCTCTCCGCTCAGTGCAGAAGCACACCGTCCCAGGATGTGCTTGTCAGGAGGAGGAAAGCAGACCATAAATCACGCCAGCTGTGATGGGAGTTGGGTCCAGGCCATGACCGTGGCAGCCCCTTCTGCTCCCCTTGCCAAAGGGAACAAGCAGGGCATGGGGGTGCTGGCAGCGCTGCTGCGAGACGCAATCTGTCTGCAATGCTGCTTGTCCGGCCAGGGGGCTGGGCAGCTGCAGTGTGTATTTATATCAAAGAGGGGGAAGGGTTGGATTTTTTTTTTTTTTTTTTTTTTGCAGTAGAGCAGGAAATAGCTGGGATAGCTACATACCTGGCGAGATGGCCGAGGAACCAGGGGCCAAGAAACATAGAAGATCTGGCATCACCCTGAGCATCTGTGTTGCACACAACTTGCAAGCATCCGGGGCTGCATGCGTATCTGCGTGCCTGGCAGGGGACCGGTGGGTCACAGCAGAGACCCCCACGTATGGCAACACTTTGGGAAGGGGTGGTGAGGAGCCAGCATGTGCAGAGTGTCCTGAGCTGAAGCACTGAGCTCCATCCAGCCGGTGGTGAAGCACGGCTCTCCAGCAAGTTGTAAGGAAGCACACAGCGTCCAAGCACCCTCCTGCCTTGGGGTCAGGTTCAGACAACCCCTCACATCCCCAGCACCTGGTTTATCTGCTGACCCACAGCCCAGAAAGGGACCAGGCCCCTCCGCAGCCCATGGGGACCATAGGAGAGAGGTCCAAAGCAGGAGCTGCAGAGCCTTTGTGCTTCCTCCGGTCCAGGCCAGGAGCCAGGACACGGCCGCCGAGCTCCTGCGCTAGGGAAGTGCTGCCCACAGCCCACCAAGCACCAGAGCCCCTGGTCTGTGGTGCTGGCAGTAGTAGAGGTTGGACTAGAGACCTCCTGAGGTCTCTTCCACCCAGCTGCGTCGTCGTTTCTTTTCAAGAGCCAAGGCACATTCAGCTCTGCTGTCCAGCCCATCCTCCCAGACATCCTCCCCCAAGGCCCACTGTGCCGGCTGGACATGCTGCAGACCAGACCTGGTGAAGGTCACCTGGCTGTGGCACTGGGAGGTGACCTCCCTGCCTCAGCCTCGCGGCAGGACAGCTCCAGCTGGAAGCAAACGTGAGTGTTGCTCAGTCGGGAAGAAGATGACGGTCTCTGGCTTGGCCAAAGATGTGATGTCAAGTGGGCTGCAGGAGATCAACCTTCAGAAACAGGATTAGGACAAACCTGGAGAGACTCTCCTAGAGCTATGGGTGCAGAAGTGTCCTCCCATGCTGGTACTTCACTGCTGCCATCTCCATCCCCAAATCCTACCAGCTGGTCTTCATTCAAGGGCGTTGAGGATTGCCCTTTGGCAACCACGTTTGCGCACAGGTTATAACAGTCCCAGGTGATTCCTGCTCCCAGCTGAGCTGTGTGAAGCAGCATCAAACGCCTCCCTGCAGTCAAGGACAGGCACGTGCCTTTTCCCCCTGCCTTTTCCCTTGCTGCCGGAGGAGGTTTGCTGCCTCGCCCCTGTGCTGAGAGGGGTGCAGTGCCCCGGGGCACCGCGCACCCCTGTGCATCGCCACCAAGCAGAGGTGAACAGCAGAAACACAAGACCCACACAGGGTGACACAGCCTCGAATACTTTCCCAGCTTACAGCAGTTTGCAGTTCATGGACCTCTGGAGCCAGAGCTGAGCCTTTTTATGTGATAATCCCTGGTGGATTTTTCTTCCATGAACTTCAGCTGAACCCACCCTTGAACTCACATGAGCTCCTAGTTTACTTGTTCTCAAAGATAATCCACAGATGAGATTTCTTCAGCCAGTGTTCAAAGTGCCATAATTAAAAAGCCCATCATCAGGCTTTTGAAAATAGGGGGTTTATCCAAACCCCCTTTACCCAGACCTCCAGCCCACCCTAGCACCTCGTCTGTGCTCCCTACCCAACGCCAAAGCAGAAAAGGGAAGTGACTAACCAGCCATTCCAGAGCTATCCATGTTCCTGCCTCCCCAGGACCACTGGGACCACCTTCACCTTCCCTGTAGACCCTCAGAAATACATCTCCAGCAGGTTGTGCTGCATCTGCCCAAGCAGTCATACTACCCTGTCTCTAAAGATTTAATGTTGTTTCCGCTGTCTGGGCCCCTCCTCCTTGTTCTTGAGATAATTGCAGAGATTTCCATTTTGCCAGATTCCTAGCCTCTCCATGAACTTACTCCCTTAAAGCTGTTTCTGAAGAACCAGGCGGCTGCCCTGCGGTATCCTCCCTCACACGTGCTTCCCAGGAGTCATTACGTAGCAGTTCTCAGTCCGTAGTCTTAATTTTGCTGCTCTCCCTCCTTCCTTTTCCAAGACATTAATTGCACATCCTCTTCCAGCTGCAACTGTGAGTTAGGATAGACCCACCGCTAGCCTGCCCAACCAGGTCACTTGGATCAACATGGGTTGGAGAGCATTCAGGCAAGCAGCTCAAGCCAGGAAATCCAAAGATGCAATCCTCCGGCAAAATTCTCCCAAGCTGAAGTCCTCCGGCAAAGGGAGGGCAAGACTGAATAGCCGGGAGTGCTTGGTTGACACCGTTTCAAGCACAACATGACACGTGTGAACTCTCGGTCCACGGTCACCATCACCCAAACTGTTCATTGCTCTCTGCTGGTCAACCCAGGCTCAAAGCCACTTCCCTGTCTTCTGTTCATGCTTTTTCTGAACGTGCTACATGGTCCCTGTCTGGTGATCTGGTTCCAGGTGGAATTGGCAAAGCTCAGGTTCAGCTCAATTTAAGAAAAAAAATAACGGTTTGACCTATTTGTCTCCACTCCCCAAGGGAACCCCACAATCCTCATTTGGGTGGATGGGCAGGGGGGTGGAGCAACTGAGGGATCCTCCACCCCTCCTACCAAAGGCGGGCTGCTGGGCTCACAGCAGGGCTGGAATTCACAGATGTCCCTGCAAAAGGAAGCTTTGGGCTGCAGGAGACAATGCAAAAGCCTGAGGATAAAATAAATAGGGCTAATTGGGTGCAGCAGCCCATCCTCCTTCCTGAATATCTGTAGAGTTGGGTGCCGGTGGAGGGAATTACAAGTTGCTTTCTAAGATTCAGATTCCCAAATGCCACCTAAGTCCCAGTAGAGACAGAGTTGAGATGGCTTGACCTCACCAAATGTCCAGAAGTGCTTTAGGATCATCAGGATGGACCTCAACAGATAAGGTCCAGACTATCCAGGGCTCAGCACCCTGTCTGCCTGGGCTACACCCAGCCTCACCGAAAGCACTGACTCATCTCTGACACGTCACAAGAAACCCTGTGTTTATTTGCGGCCACTAAGCCACTCATTAATTCATGTCCCGGTGAAAGTTTGCACCTTGAGCTGAACTTTACTGACTCCAGCTGTCAGCCCCTGGATCTCATCCAGCCTGTCCCTGATGTTTCCCAGGAGGTGGCAGTCACTTCCCGGGCAAACCAGGGGAGTCTCAATGAGATCTTGGACTCGGGACCAGTCTCAGGGGTGCAATCCAGGCAGTCAGGCTGATGGCAGGGAAGGTAGTCGGGCTTCACACCCAGCCATGGGGATGTGGTCTGCAGCCTTCCCTGGAGTCCCAGGGACATGGTCCTGGGTTTACACTGCGTGGCAGGGACATCATTGGCAAGTCATCCTGCATATTGGGTAGTGAACAGGGAGCTCCCGGGGTGTGCCTGGGGAGGGATGCTGGGTCACGAGGGTGCTGATCCACGAGGGACACTGAGTCACGGGGCTGAGGGCCGCCACAGTGTTCGTGATGCAACGGTACTACGTGTGGGCGTGGGAGCAATGAGGCAGCATGGGGAGCCTGGCTGCAGGAAGGGCTGCGAGGGAGGAGGAATGGGTACGGGACATGAGGGGGTGCGATGGAGCAGGCAAGGGTTGTACGGGCACGGGTGGGAGCTGAGCTGGGGAAGCAGGCGCTCAAGGGGTGTTGAACGTGGCCAAGGTAGGATATGGAAGTCCCTGGTCATGGGAAGAGAGCAGGTGGCAATGGGGACAGAGGGAACAAGGGGGAAAGGGGGAAGTGTGGCTGGAAACACGGGATGGGCATGGGAGTGAGATGCACGGCGAGGACATGGTCTGCGCAGGGCTGCTCGGCCATGGGGAGGAGCTGGAGCCAGGCGCTCAGGTGGGAGCTGCAGAAAGGGTGCACGCTGCGAGCAGAGCTGCTGGCATCTGGGGACAGTGGCAAACGGGAATGTCACCTGCGTGGGAACACCATGACGTACGGATGCAGGACTGCTGTGCCCTGGGGGCGCAGGTGGGATGGAGCCCCATATATTGTAGGTGCAGGGTTTTGGGGCAGCACACTTTGGGGGTGCAGAAGGGGTGGGAGAGATCCCCATGCACTGGGGATGCAGGAGAGGTGGGAACACCGTACATCCAGCGTGCAGGAGGGGTGGGAGCCCTGCACACCGGGGGTGCAGGAGGGGTCTTGTGGGTGCGGCGGGAAAGCCCTGGGGAGCAGCAGCAGTCAGAGCCCTGCAGGGTGTCAGGCCACGACCAGGGACCGTATCAGGTCCCCGGGGGAGCTGCGTGTGGTGTGGGCAGCTGGCGGGAGGACAAACCTTCCCAGCCATGCGAGCCGTCATGAATCAGCTACGTGAGCTGCTCCCTCAGTCCACCCGGTCTGATCTCCGGCCAGCCCTGCGCTGTGCCACGCTGATTTATATCGCAGCCTCCTCTTGCTACCTGGTCATGAGCCACGCAGGCATTAGGGGCCGGTGAGGATGGTTTAGTGACAGCAGCCCCAGCCGTCATCAATCACAGCGACGCTTGGATTTATGAACTGAGAAGTCAGGCAGGATCCCAGACATCTTGGGGGGCAGGCGTGGTGCTGAGTGGTGCCTGTTAGGGGGCAAAATCCACTTGTGCCTGGACACCAGAGGGCTAGGTTTTAGGGAAGGACTGGTCAGTTCAGGGGCTGAGGGACTCCAGCCATATTGGAATGGAAAGGAAAAGGCCATCTGAGCCCAGGGAACACATCCACCCCACGGCCGGACCTAGGGGATGGAAAACACCCAGTGCCTGAGCATTCGGGAGTGCAAATATCTGAGACCAGAGATGCATGTGCAAATCCCCACGCAGCATGGAGCAGCCCCCGCAGCCCACCCCAGCCCCCGCAGCACATCCTTCCTGCCCACTGCTGTGTGGAGAAGCTGGGCTCTCAGCTGCTGATGCAGAGAGCATCGTGCTGCTCTGCGGGGGCCTTTTGGCCATCATGGTACCCAGAGCCCTTGTCCCACAGGGCTGTGTGGGGCAGACTACCTCCAGAGCAGGGCAATGCACAAGGCTGTGATCCTGGGGGGTGGAGGATGGAGCAGATGGGAGGCACCTGGGAGGGCTGGCAAAGTAGGAGCTGAAAGGGTTTGATTGCCCCATAAACTGGAGGTGGACATAGGTGCCAAGGCAGCCCTGGCAGAGCAGCAGCTGGGCTCAGGCTGGCATGTCGGCAGCTCCTGTGAGCTCCCAGCAGCTGATGCCGGCGATCCCGGCACAGTCAGAGCAGGAACTGGACCCACACGGAGTGCTAGCAACGATGCTCAGTCCATCCCTCAGCCCACAAACACAGCCACCACAGCTGCTGAAGTGCAGCTCTTTGATGCTCAGTCCATCCCTCAGCCCACAAGCACAGCCACCACAGCTGCCGACGTGCAGCTCGTTGCTGCAGCAATCCTCTGCCATCCTGGGGCCCAAATACACCATGTGGGTGCCACCAGCCTCAAGCTCTCAGCTGAGCACTGATGGACATTATCGCAAACAGCTGGACCTGTTGGGGTGCCCACAAAAGCACAAGCCTTGTGCACAGCCCCTGCTCTGTGCTCTTGCCAGGCACCATCCATCCAGCATTAACTGACGCCACTGGGCTCGTGCGTGGCCGCATGGGCAGCCCAGCAAGCCCCTGGGGTACGCACAGCCGTGGCACCCAGCATCCCACGGCTCCACCTCGGTGGAGAGGCTTAAGGACAGTTTGTCCAGGGGACAGGGTTAGTCCCACCCCGAAGGCCAAGGCCGTGCCAGGGATGCCCTGCACAAGCCCTGCGAAATGCAAGCTCACCTGCCCGGTGCACCATCTGCCACTGCACATGTCACCCAGGGGATCGGGACCTGCTTGGCTGTGGGACCTGCAGGCAGATTCGGAGCAGATGACATTGACTCCGAACTAGCAGAGTCCAACCTGGAGATGCCTGGCCCCACAGAGGATCCAAAGCCAGCTCAGACTTCACTTTTGCCATCACCTGTCCCAGCTCAGTGGCAAGTTCAAGGGTGAGGGACCCACCTAAGCCACTCCTGCACCACCGTCTTGGTGAGGGAGGGCATGCCAGGGGTCTGTGGGATTGGGGTAGCCAGACAAGCTCCTGCCTCAGGGATGTGCATGCCCCCAGCCTCCCCACCAAGGGCGGACTGGGACACCCTGCCGCAGCGATTGCACTGAGCTGACCCAGCTCCGGGGGCCCAGCAGAAGAGGGCAATGTGCCCCACAGAGCCAGCACAGCCAGGGCACTGCCAGATCCCCTGTCCCCAGGCAGGGGACAAGGGGAGCACTCCAAGGAACTGCACTGTGGCACGAGGATGGCACGTGCCCAGGTGGGAGCTCACCAGTGCCAGGCCACGTGCTGAGCCAAAGTCCAGCCGCAACACCAGCACCAGCTACAGGGAAGCTGCAACCTGCCGTAACCTGCTGCCACCCCTCGCGGAGGTCCCCACTGTCCCACCACCCCTCTCCTGGGGGACAGCCAGGGTCCCCCAACTTGGCACCATGTCCAATCCAAACCACGGCTGGCTGGGGCTGGGTCCAAGCCAGCCCCAAGCCGCCGGGCTGGGGAGTGTTTGCACAGCTGTGTGCGGCACAGTCGAACAAGCCAGCCCCGGGAAGGCGATGTTTGGAAAAGCACCGGCTAATTTAGGAATGGATCTGTGCAGGTCAAGGCTCAGGGAAGGCATGACCCAGCCGCAGCGGGGCTGGAAGGA
>NW_010226648.1:35563-35763 GCF_000690775.1 Eurypyga helias
GCGGCGGGGCGGGAGGGAGGGACGCGGGCACGTTCCCCTGCCGCTGGCTTATCTTGTAAATGAAGGCCAGGCTCTAGTTAGTGGTGGAAACGACGCTGGGAGTGTGAAAGCCATTGCCAGGGGCCTGGCCACGAAGCCGTCTGGTGCCAGGGACGGGGGTGTGGGGCTGGGTCAGGATCGGCCCCATGGCGGCAGCTGCC
>NW_010226649.1:0-3705 GCF_000690775.1 Eurypyga helias
AGGCCGCGAGAGTCCGGCGGCGGCCGGGGAAGCGGCCTGGAGAGCGGCGCTGGGAGCAGTGCCCGGGGCTCACCTTCCCCTCCCCCCGCAGAAGTGCGCTTCAAAATGGTTTTGCAGGCGAGGCTGGCCAGGCTGCGCCTGGTGCACTGATTCCAAGTGCAGTGCCTGGTTTGGTTTCCGTATATTCTTTGGCTTTTAATAGCTAGCCGAGGAAAAAAGAAAGCATTATTGTTTTCTTTCTTTCCTTCTCTCATTGCCTATTCTAAATTTGACTCCAAAGTTTAAGCAGTTGAATTGGCTAATTCTGAATACAGTCTATTGAGAGACCAGACACAGCAGTATATCCCTGTATAGCAATAGATACAATGTGCTGAATTGGCAGTCTAATTATAAATGTGGCATTTGGACCTCCTTTCAGACCCAGTGCCACCTTACCTTATGAGGGAACTTCAACTACAGCAACTGTTCAAAACAAAATGCCATTACAGGATCAGCTTCACCCAACACTGGAACCAGCCAGGGGATTGTTTTACAAACAGCCTTTCTCACTTAACACAAGAATGTATTATAAGGAAAAGTTATGGATAGTGCAGAGTCTGAAGAAAACGCCTATGTAGTTTCTGCCAGGTGTCGAGCTACTTCAAACTGCAGCATACTCCAAATGACCTCATTATTTTCTTTTAAATGTACTCACTATAAATAGATTATTTCTTAGTTTTACTAGAATGAGCTGCTAGGTACGCTTGCTGTTTATATTCCGAGTGTAGTGTGCATATAGTGCTGTGAGCACACAAACACGCGAAATATCCTGGCTCAAAACAAAAACCTGCAATAAGATCTTGCCAAAGAATCATGGTGTGCTGAAAAAAAGGGGTTTGAAGAGTATTTTCCAGGGAAATATTTGTATATAATGGCAGACTACATGCACATATCTCACATTCATTCTCATTATTTACTTTATGGTATAATGGCTTAATTAAATGAGTGGGCACAAGCACGTCAATAAAACAAGTCAAGTCAAGTCGAAGTCTCAAAACAGGTTTCAAAATTACTCCATTACACGAATACAGAAAGGGAAATTCGTTAATTTTTGGACTTGAAACCCTGTTTGGGAACTGGATAAAACTGCTCTTCTGCCCTCACGATCATCACTGAAGATGGAAATACCAAAAATGTTAAAAGGAGGGTAAAAGAAAACATTAGGAACAAAGTGCCGCCCGTGTGCCGAAGGCTATTTAAATTAGCTTAATAAACATATACCTTATCTACAAACAGCAGGCGAAGATATATTACTTTATCACAGAAAGTTTCACGGTCTATGTTTTTGGGAAACACCCCTAGGACAGAAGTAATCTGTCGTCCCCAGGCTCTCACCAGGCTGCCTTTCCCTGCAGCACACACCCCCCCGCCCCCGCCACTCAGACACAACACTAATTGTCTTTTCACGTTGCCACTTTCACTCCTTCCCGTCCTTTAAAAAAAAAAAAAAAACCACCACCCACACCAACACCGAACACCACGGTGACCGGCCCGCAGAAAGCAAAGACAGCAATCAAATCGATATGATCGGCGCCTCTGATTGACCTCGAGGCCCTGCGCTGCTCCAGCACACAGCCCCAGCTGCAGAGCGGGTTAACTGCTCCACGCTGCTCGGCACAACTCGGGAAGGGAGCTGGGAAGCTCCCTCGACAGAGGAGCAACTCTCTGGCAGCTCAATTATTAATGCACGCGTGGAAGTACCTGCTCACATCACGCCTATACGTTCTCTCTCACGTATCTACACCCAGCCGCGCTCGCGCAGGGGCCACCCCGCCGCCGGTACACGCGTGCATGCATTACACGGGCTCGGCGGCAGCGCCGGTGCCCGCTCCTCCCCGGAGCAGGGCAAGCCGCAGAGGCACACTCATTAGCTCCCACTGATGATTCCTTTCAGGATCATGAATGGAACAATTGTCAAAAACTGCGGGAAAAAAACACCAAGTCCCGAGACTATTATATACAGACACAGCTTGTGTGCGCGCATGTGACATTTGCAGGCAACCCAGATTTGTTCGTAAACTCTTCAGCATTATCCGAGATAAAACATTAAATTTCTTATACGGTTAAAGAGGTGCCTTATCCCCAGTCAAAAACCCAACAGCTTCGAAGGTAGTGAAAGCCAGGAAAAGAACAAGCTCTCCACCAGACACACCTTGCCTTACTCCTATCCTACAGTACCGTCTGTAAACAGCTGCGCTGGCTTGCTGCAACTGACACTATTTCAGTTTAAAAGAACGATAATAATAATAATAATAGTAAGTGAAATACTTCCTGAAAACTTACTTTGCATTTAGTTTAGGCACTATTCTTTTTTTCAGCTCGCAAAGGAATCCGTTTTGTCCAGGTTAGGTATTGTCTACTTATGGATCAGCCTCTGGCTAAGGGTTTATTTTAATTTATGGCTTATGCATTCTTTTAAGGTCGATTTGCATGACCTCCGGCAAAGAGCTAAGGCAGCAAGAAATCCCAAGTCGAATGTTGCCACAAAGCGGCACACATCTCCCCCATCCCCGGGTGTAAACAGAGCTCTCTGATGATGGACTGCTTTCTCCCACCCCCCTACCCCCCCTCCTTGTGTATCGCAAATTAGGGTGCGATATCAATTTTAAAGTTTTCAGTATAACTTTATCCAAACCCTCTGCCCGGAGAGATAAGGCGCCGTCACGGAACGGCAAGTCCTCGGGACAGTGCCCCGGCGTGGCCAAAACCAGCATTGCCACCCCCACGCCGGTACCTTTGTACCGTGCCGTGCTGCGTGGAGAGCACTCGTTTGTGGCGAACTTCAAAGCAGTTACCCACCTCAAACTTAACGAGGAATTTAAAAGCACCACTAAACTCCCTCCGCCTTTCTCCATCCCGTGTCTTTTGGGGTTATCCGTGAAGAGAAACCCACGCGAGCGCTTCGGAGCAATGACAGCAGCGCTCTGCTCTCAAAGATTTATTTCGGATTTTATTTTTCCTCTCTCTTTCTCCCTCTCGTGTTAGTTCCTTACGTGCAAGATCTTCCCGGCACCATGTGTTCGCCTGCCGTGGGTGATCTTAAAATACAACGCTGATCTGTCACTACATTTTAAAATAAACTCTACTCGGGAAGGATGAGAAAGTGTTGTGATTTCAAGGTACTGGGGTCCCTTAACGTCTCGGAAACCTCGGGATTCAAACAGCCCCGGAAACTCGCACGGGCACCAGACTATAACTACTTTTCCCTAAAGAAAAAAAAAATAAAGAAGAAAAAAACACAACACAACAAAAAAAACACCCACCAACAGCCTCGTGGTATAAAAGTAAATAATCGCGCGGGGGGAGGCGGGGGAAGGGGTGAATTCAGCAATGTTAAAAGCCAAACAACACATCTACCTCCGGACGCTGCAGCTTCACTCAATTGCAACTAACAACCCATTAAAGACAGCGCAGGGGGAACCGGATTCTCTCCTGCAAAGCGACATAAATCCAGCGAAAACCCATTAAACCACCACCACCGCGCCACGCAGCACTACACACCACAGCAAACAACAGGTATACAACACAATAGGGCTTGTTTTTTCCTGGTTACCTCCTCGGGATCCAGTGTGGCACAAAGCACTGGGAGAGCCTCCTTTTTTTTTTTTTTTGCAACGCGCTTCGGTAATTTTCATTAAAAAAAAAAAGGGGGGGTGAGGGGAGGAG
>NW_010226649.1:3725-4199 GCF_000690775.1 Eurypyga helias
AGAGAAAGAGGAATAAATGGGTGATAATTCGGTAAATAAAATAAAATAAATGAACTAGAGTCTGCTGGTGTTTCTCCGGGCCATGGATGTGCAGGATCCCGATCGTTAGAAGTTTGCGGATGGGTTGCCTGGAGATTTGGTTACAATCAGGTTCATTATTTTTTTTTTTCCTCCTCCTGAAACAAGTGAAGGCGATGGTTACTGCTGTCAATCTTGGCAATCAATGTGAGCGGCCATGTCGTAAGTATTCAAAGCATTTCCCGGCGTGCAACATCAGAAAGTGAGTGGCCAGGGCATTGATCTGAGGAAGGCAAAAGGAGGCAGGGCTCCCCCGCCCAGACAGCACAGGCAAGATGAGACAACACAGGGAGAGGGGAAGAGAGAGGGAGGCTGAGAGCGAGCGAGCGGGGAGAGCAACAACTGCGGAGAAAGTGAGCACAAAACAGAAAGTGAAATCACCCCGGGCTGCCAGCC
>NW_010226650.1:0-5490 GCF_000690775.1 Eurypyga helias
CTTCGTGGCCACCATCGGGTCTAGCCCGGGCAGCTTCTTGGCGTGGAGCACGTTCCCAGCGTTCAACAGGCTCCAGGAGGACCGGCTGCGAGTCCCACTCCTGTCGGTAGGACTGCCCGGGGCGGGCCTGGCAGTGGTGGTGGGAAACGGGGCTGAGGAGTGAGACCGGGGGATGAGTAGTGGTGGTGCCTGAGAGCAGGCAGCCTATCATACACCTTCACGAGTGTTTTTTAACCAGTCCAGTTTTACTTCCAGTGCTACAGCATCATAGAAATCACCTAGGTTGGAACAGACCCATCAAGTCCAACCATTACCCTAACACAACCAAGTTCCCATCTTTAAAGAACAAATTCTTACTGATTTTTTTCAGACTAGAGAAGAAGACAAAAATCAAGATGGCAAAATGGATCGGTTGCATTTTAAATTGGAACTTCCACTACAACCTACAGAGCATGTAGTTGGTGTTCAGCTGATTCTACTCTTTTCCTACCAGCTTTACGTGAGCATTTTTAGTTTTATTTGTTGTGACATATAGACCCAGTGTAATATTCCAGTAGCAGTTATGCAAAGGATTAAAGAACCTTTCCAAATTCTCTTTCTGAATTTCCAAAATTCTCTTTTCTCATGTTCACCATTTCAGAGAATGTCAACACTTGTGATGCAGAGCATGGCTTTTCTTCAGTATTTTTCTCCTGTGCCAGGGTCTCATCTCTATATGAATGGAGACCTGAAACTGAACCAGAGGCAATTACTTAACCCTGGTGGACTGGATACCAGATACAATGTGAGGAAACTTCTTTTCCTTCCCCACCAACTTCCCTCCCTCTTTATCCTCCTAGTAACATAGGTGGCACCGTAATTATTTGTACTGCTGCACAGAGTGGACCCTAGAACTTTGGAACTGGTGTTTTATTGTTAGACTGAAAGGTGGAAGAGGTTATTTTGTCAAGATATTCAGTCTGATTTTTACGTGCATTCCTTCAAGGACATGACTAGTTTGTGTAAGAAAGTCGGTAGAATTACTGTCCTGAAGAGTAGACAAATAATGCAAGCATCTCTTCATGGTAACAGGTGTCTGTGGTCAATGGCACAAGTCCTTTTGCGAGTGACTACGATCTGACAAACATCATTGCAGCATATTGGGATAGAAATGGTAAGTCTGAATGGATATCGGCAAATTACAGGACAGAGGTAGTTAGCACATTGACATCTGTTCTATGAAGATTTGAGTTCTCCATTAATACTGAACCTTAACATCCCTTCACCTGGATGTTCTTTTCTGATTTTAGTGACAACAGTCTTTTCTGATCCCAACCCTGTTTGGATGACTGGAAGAGCATCAGATACACCATTTATCATCAACGCTACTATTCATTACCCAGTGGAAGTTATCTTATATCCTTAGAAAATGGCATAAACTGTGATACAACTGGGGTGCATTATTTGGGTTTTCACATATAGGCCAAATGAAAACTGTTTTCTTCTAGACTCCTTGCTAAACTTTTCCTTTGTTAGCTAAGCAAATGCTATAGTTCTGGAGTTAACTTGTGTAACTGCTTGCATAACAAGTTTCTGCCTTTCTCTACTGGGAACCTGTGTTGCTTTTCAGCTTTACTAAACTGGCCTTGAAGGCAGTTTCTTAGCCATTCACAGTGGGTATCCTTACTAAGTCTTGCTTTGCTCCTGTCCCAATCTGTTATAAATGCCACTAGCAAAGCATGATACTGTATTCTGTGACCTAAAGCAAATCATTAGAAGTCTGTATGCAAGGTAAGCTCACCAAATTATAACCCTTGGAGTGGCAAAACTGTTACATGCGCAGACAGACCTGAATTTTTTTTTTGTTTTCCGCAAAATAATTCTTTGGTCACTACCTTCTTTACACATTTTCTCAGACAAGAACAAGCCTGTGTTTGAAAGAATCTGTATGGTGCACATTTCTTAAAAGGTCTGTTTACCTGCCTGAGTATTGCCAATAACTACTTTCTGATGAGTTGGGGATGAAATAGGCACTTTCCACAGATTTTGTTTAAATGTCCTCTAGGACAGACATTCTCTGCAGCCTTTGTTACACACTACAATAAAAGGCTTTTAAAAGTTGCATGGCTCAGAGGCTTTGCCTTCGCCATACAAACTGACATCTAATGAGTTTGTGCTTTTCCACCTCCAAGTTCCTTTGTTTAGTTATTGCAGTGGGAGTATCAGAGTTTCTTCATTAACACTCCTTGACTTTCTTTAAATATCAGCCAGGATTTTGGGAAATTATTAAATTTGCTTGGATCCAATATGTCACCATTCTTCTTATCTTTCTTTGGGCATTTGGTAGGATAAAGATGTTTGTGTTCCAGAATCAGGTGTTGACTACAACTCCAATATCACCAGTTCTGCCGGTGTCTCCAGTGCTGACCTACAAACAGCACCAGTCCTGAGGAGATGTCTGAGAATACTTTAAAGAAATGCAGTCCAAAAATAGATACCTTTTATTCTCTATACCATTTTTATTTGGAAGATCAGAAGTACGTTCGAGGTATGTTCTGTTCGTCCTTCCTTTTTAAAATACATGTTCATCTGTTTCTCTGGTAACAGTTTGTGACTGAAAAATTTAGTATTTTTGACAGTTAGAGAACCTAGTTACTTTTTTACAAATGGAATACACTTCAAAAATGAATGAAAAGCAACGAGACTGCTTTTGCATGATCTTAATTTTGCTAAACCTTGTAGTCTGAAAATATGCTAACAGTAACAATATAAGCCATTTTTACTGTCTTGTAAATTAATTGAATGCGGAGTTAGAGTTGTATGTGCATTTATGTGCACTATGAAAGGAAACAATATAAGGAATGCGAAAAAAATATAGGAATAAGTAAAGGTCACAGCCACACTTCTGTAACTGTGGCTATACATGCTCACCAATTTAGTTATTAAAACGGATGATGAATAAATTCAAGGGTGATGTGAGAAACTGGGTTGCGGGTGATACTGTCTGCAGAGTTTGGACAATCATTTACCATTGGCATTATTACTGAAGTACTAGGCCATTAATTGCGAACTGGGAATAGTAAAACAGAGAAGCCTGGTATTTATTTAAAGAACGCTAACAACAAAACTACCAGAGAAGCTTCGGAGTTCCAAAGCAGGTGAATAATTACTTTCAGAACTTGAATGATAATTTAGGACAGATAAAAAATTAAATTCATTATAATCACTTGGTAGGCACTGAAACACTCATTCTTGATTGGGTGGCGGTGGTGATAGGGAATATTATTTGTTTTCTTTTTCTGGGCTTACTTTTTATGCCAGACAAGCTTAAAAGGGAAAACAACAAAATTTCCATTATGTTTTCAGTTTTGTAGTTAAGATTTAATTCTAGCAAAGCAGTGTTATGGCAGGAGAGATTCTAAAACCATTCTAGATGCTAGTTAACAAAATCCTGAGTGTCTTTGGCTCTCTTGAACTCTTAAGACATGGAGCTATGAAGTGTGAAAGAGCAACTTGCACAGCAGTACCCCATCTTTTGGCCATTGTCCTCTAGAATTCAACATCCTGGCCGTTTGGAGACCTGTCTATTCATTTTTCTTTTCTACTTCTCAGAACAGCCAGCATCTTTTTGTACTTCTGTTTAAGCTTATTCTAAACTTTGTAGTTATGCAACTCGCATTTCTCCCAGCTTTTACGTGATGGATAGACTCCAGCTTATTGATCAGTGCATGTGAAACTTTAATGTGGGGAGCCGTATCTTGGTTACTCAACACACTTTGTGCTTGTGAAACTTTATGTAATTATGTGTGAATTTTAAATTATTGCAAGGACAGATATGTATTTTGGTTTGAAATCTCCAGTTTGCTCTTTCAAGTCTGTACCTGCAGCCTAGGACTACTGATAATTGGCTTTGTATCAGTGCACAGAGTCAAAGCAACTGTCAGCTGCTTTTTAGTGTTTCTAGGCGCTACACAGGATGAACGCAGGGGCCTGTGACCTTGTTTCCACAGTAACTCAAACTGATGTACATCTGGTGTGCTGTAGTCCCAGCTCTTCTCCTTTGCAGTGGTGATAGTGCTTGTGCGACTGCATGAGTTAATTCATTAGGGAGTTCATTATGGTCAAGATCATCTTTACCAAATATACGCACTTTTTCAGACAAGTCAGTTCCTGAATGAACTTGGTATGTGTCTGCACAAGCATTAGGGTGGTCTTAACCAAGGCATAGAAATCTCCAGTGAGACCACAGAACCCTATTTTAAGGGCTTGAACTGTGGTACCCCCACAAAAATTGAATGTGAAACAGTCCTCCAAGCTGAACAGAAGCCACTGGAACGTGAAAGAGGATAATGCCAGAAAACAACAATAATACTGGGAGACGCCGTTATCCCTCTCTCACTTTTCTCTCCCGTTGTATCCTTCCACACTAAGTTATGACAAGTGGTGCTGCACAGAGCAACAGTTCAGTGAATGCATGTGAGGTAAGAAATGGTGAATAGGTCTAGTTCAGGAAATAGAGAGAAAAATATCCTTATGTTGTTTTCTTTCAGAAGGAGAAAGCTGGAAAAAAAATCCTCTGTAGTAAAATAAAGAGAACTATGGACGTTAAAAGGGGGAAATCAAAAAATAGTTAACTGCTTGCAGGTGGCATGTAGCAGTTTAGTATGACCTGAAGCAGTCCCTCAGGTTTTTTTGAAAGAGGCACATTTTGTGACTGGGCCTAACAAGTGAATGCTGTGTAAAAGGAGCAGTACAGGCAGAGGTGACTATGTAGGTGTCATGGCTTAACCCAGCACAGCAGGGGAAAAAAAACCAACCCACAAACCTGTTTGTGATACTTGTGCTGTGGTAACTTCCTGGATCACTTTTATACTGACCATAGTTCTTGGTTCATCGTCATTTCGGTTTTTTAAGCCTGGAGAGGTGTTCTACTACTGTAAGTAACTAAGCAATAGAAAAAAGGTAAGATTTTATGGCTGTACAAATAAACTGAAGTACAAGGAAGAAATAACACCTGAGAATCCACTGCAACTAGCATTCAAGAAGATTTAGGAAGAAGTTTTTCTCAGAAGGTTCTCTGTAAGGACCCTTCCTTTAGCTTGCTAAGCAACAGAAGATAGTAAGACAAAAAATAGCACTGCAATCCACCACAGTGCTACTACACAGTTCTGTGGGCAGATATGGCAGAAGTGGTCTAAACGTTCATTTATGAGGGACACAGAGGCATGTTAGTATTAATCAGAGGTCTGTAAGTGGCAAAAGTAAGTAGGTAGTTACAACTCTTGTGCATAAACAAGAGTGGGGACGTGGACGGGTAAAAGCCGTGCTTCAGGCGCTTTTTAAGGATGATGCTAGGATGAAAGAAAGCACCCCACGCACGTTTCCAGCCAAGCAACCTCCTGTGAGGGAGGGTAGGACCTTTTAAGTTCTCGCACGAAGCCGGCAGGATGTGGGCCGGGGCGGGCCGTGGGGGCCCGTGGGGCTGGCGGCGGGGGAAGGGGGCGGTGGGTG
>NW_010226651.1:0-767 GCF_000690775.1 Eurypyga helias
GAAGAGCCCCAGCAGGGCAGGACAGGGTCCTTCTGCTGTGGAAAGGGTACTGTGTGGGTCAGGGCTGCTCCAAGCTCCACATCACCCCCAGGGCATCTCCCAGGATTCTTTTAAAGAAGCACATCCAGGCAGCATTTACCTGGAAGGGAAACAGTCTGTGCTGTGAGTTTTCTCTTCCTGGTGCACTGGGTGGGCAGTGGGAGATGGGATTTATGTTTCCATTATGGGGTAGGAACTGAGACCCCAGTTGCTGTTAGCACCTGTCTGAGCATCTCCCCTGCACACGCAGAGATGACCCTGAGCAGGGCCCTGCTGCCAGCAGGGGTCTGGGAGCAAAGCTGAGCAAAGGGCTGGTAGGATGGAGTCTGTGAGCATGGGCAGAAGGGATGCAAAGAAACAGTTCCCAGCAGACACAGCTCCAGGCACAGGCAGTGAGTGAGGGGGAGCTGCTCCTGGTAATGCCAGGGTGGGGGGGAGGTGTGGATTTGGGGACATACTTTCCATTCCCTGCCATGGAATTGCCTTTCCAGAGAAACCCCTGGTCTCCTTTTCTACCCAGGAGAGCCTCTGCCCTTAAGGCCCTGAGCTCTCAGTCACTTTTCCAGTGACATCACCCCTGAGGAGCAGAAATTCCCACGAAGCCGACAATCTGTCTCTGTGCTGCCTGCATCACATGTGGCATTTCAGTGTCCCCCCTCCTGACACTGCTCCCCCTGTTCCCATTGCTGGACTTGCTGGGATGGGGGCTCAGGTTACGCCTCAGCCAA
>NW_010226652.1:0-5874 GCF_000690775.1 Eurypyga helias
TAACCATTCCATGATTCTGTGATTACTATTATTAGCATTGTTAGTATAATTATTTTCTTTCAGGTACATTTGATTATTAAATTGTTCTTATTGCAAACCATGAGTTTCCTTTTTTTTCCTACATTTTTCCTCCTCCACTGGAGGGGGGCCAGAGGTGAGCAAGTGGCTGTGTGGTAGTTAGTTGCTGGACCACGACAATAGGGGTTTCCCTTATCTTTCTGTGCATGCATTAGAAAGGGTAGGATCTTAGGAGGTCATTTCTAGTAGGCAGCTGTAACACCTTTTTTAAAAATGCTTAATAGTGCAGATGCAGGTTGTTCTGTGCTAGTTAGTGTCAGTGCTAGGTGACTGATGGTCCTGTATAGGTTTACTGACATAGCTTGTGAGTTTCCAGCATATTCTTGAATATCTTTCAGCAGAGCACAAATGGGAATCTTAGTGCAATCTTAGTGCAATTTGTCACACCTTCTCAAGAGAGTACAACGTTGCAAAATATTTTCACTAGAGGGCAATTGTCCCTGGAATTACAGAAACATCTATAATCACGGAAAGGAAACTACACGGTTTTATTCCAAATGAGTTGAACTGAACATTCAGTTCTCAAAAATTGGTATGGTGGTACAGTGTGATGGATGCAAAACTGAGTTAGATTCACCTTTTTATATTGGGATTGCCTAGTAGGTCTGGAAACAGGGCTGTAGACAGGGTAAGGAATGAGAGGTGCTTGGTTTGGGTGCATTGACAGTTCAAATAGGCCTAAGTCCTGTAAAAGAGAAGAGGACAGCAATAAAAGGGCCTCAGACAATCTGTGCAACACAAGAAGAACTGAAATATCTCACTGTAGCTTTCCCAAGCAGAGCAGAAGATTGATGCTGGCTGGTGCTGGAAATTTAAACACACTAGTATTAGGCAAGGTGCTTAGCCATATTTGATTAAAGATTATCTTAATTTGTTAATAGGAGGAACCTAGACATTTTGACAAATGCTGTTTCAACTGAGGGCAGATCAGTAAGGAGGCTGTTGAAATTAGAGACTAGATAGAATCAATATTTATTTTTAATTACAAATAATTATATTTTAATAAAGAAGTTAGTTACCATTTAAAAAGTTTGGTTCTCATAGGAGAACCAGTTAGTTCCTTATTGCATTTTGTTTTGAGAACCTGGCAACCTTTACAGACAGGTTTTTAGGTTTGGGCTACTGCATACGGAAATTGGGGTAGGGTGGATGAATTGTCACAGTTCCCAGAGACACTGCAATAGCTATAGAGCAGTCATCTAAACTGCAGGTAGGTTTTGTGACTACCCTGTCACTTGAACGTAAATAACTAGTGCTGTATTTAGTATTCCTGACATTGCCTGCTTGAATATATATGCTAAACATTGTGCCTGACCTTTTTAGACTTGAATTTAGGTCTTCTTTAGATGATTGAAGTTTGTTCCTTGGATTTATAGAAGCATTTTTACATATGTATTTCTGAATATGTTCCCCAGTTGCATCTTCCCAGTAATGGAACAGCATGCCCTGCTGTGATGTTGAATAGAATTATTTTCTCTTCTGATCTTGAAATTGAATTCAGGAATGTAGAGCTATATTATTCTTCGTGTGTACTGATTAATCTGTGGTACAAACCCCAAAAGTCTTCCTTTTCTAACTAATTTGTAAATGCTTGATGAATATTACATTGCTCCCCACTTATGCACTATTCAATCTGTGGTATATTTAACATCCCTTTACTTCATTCAGGTGTTTTTTTTTCCATTTGCTGTTGTTTCTGTACAGTTGATATTCTCAGAGGTATTTGATATTGTGATCAGTGACAAGCAAATAAATGGACTTTGGAGGATCTGGGTATAATTCATTTTAGCAGAAGTCTGTGACAGCAAGGAAATGAGCATTACAAGAACACACTGTTAGCTCAGTGGAACTGTAGTATTGTCAACCTGGATAACCAAACATGTTACTGCAGAACTCTGTATTTACTTGGTTATTTTAAATGTATTATGGTTTTCCATCAGAAGGACCATGGAAGTACTATTTTACAACCAAAGGCCATTCATTTCTGTGGTCTCGAGCAGCAGGCATGCTTTTATTTACAACTGAGCACTGAAATCTCCCTAAGACTTAATCACTTTTGAGTGTGGAGCACTATGTAAACTTCAGTGGAATAAAACTGCTGTTCTAATAAATGTAGGAAAGAGCATTTATGGGATCAGAAGTCGGGTTAAAAATGTACTCGGAGTGTTACATATATAAGAAATCTGCATCTCAGTTACATAAAATGTTCAGTCTTAAGTTACCAAAGATAGCATCAGATCCAAGAAAATCTGCTTGAAGTGGAACTTACAGGCAGTGAAGGTATCAAAGTATTAAATTTTTGTCTTGGACATACTCATTAGCTTCTGTGATGCTTTTGAGCATATCCTCCTCTGAGTATCATATAACCATTTCTGTGTGATGACAGTTACAGCAAATTTTGTCAGAGTAATATTGTCAGAGCATTGTTGCAAAAGCCAGGAGTGTCTGTCTGAACTCCTCAAGGTGAGAAGACAATTCAATCCAGATCTCACTATCTTGGTGAGAGCTTTAAATTACCTGCCTGTATGAAAGTGGGTACTTTACTACCAAAATCAGACTACAACAGCACTGTAGAAAATCATGATTCTCCCTCAGTTCTTTGAAGAATGTCTGGAGATATATTTATAGTGTATGAGTCACAAACAACTTCTCACTAGCAGCTTAGGGGCCTTTCTGGGGTGGTTCTTGCTTGATTTCCTTACTGTAAATAAATTTAGTATTTGTTGAGCTAGAGGAAGAGGTTGTCTTCAAGGAAAGCTCATTAGATCACCCAGCAGAGAGGCTATCAGAGCCTTCATGAAAAGAGGTAAAACCTGCCCAGGAATGACCATGAGACCAAGCCCACAGTCGTCATTATTTAACAGTGGTTTACATAAACACCTTTCTTGTAATTACAGCTCCTTTAGATGCTTCTCAGAAACGATTGTACCAGGAAAGGGTGCCCAGTGAATAAAAGTTTCTGCCTACTAGACTAGATCTGGTAGATTTCATCTAATAACCTGTTAGCAGAGGGCAAATATGAAAAGTAAAACCTGACTATTTCTCAAACGTCAAATTATAGATGAAAGGTGCCTTTCAATAGATTATTGCCATAGGTTTCAGACTGCCTATGAATCAGCAATTAAGAATTAGTGTATCTTCTCTAAAACTACTTTTAAAACAGAAAGTAGGCTAAGCCTTCACATTTTAAGGAAAACACTATAGAGTATTTCTTAACGTTTAATGGGAGAATATGGTCCAATTATTTTACTTACTTAAGCTTTCAGCTATTGAAGAGAGTGGCTGATTTAGCAGGGGTGTATTTCTTACTTTTTAACCTTGAATTTATTTTATGAAAAGCATCATTAAAGTATTTCTCACTCTGCATTGGATCCTGTTGTTTTGCAATAGGGTTTTTTTCCCCTAAAAACAAAATAATTACATTAATTTAAGAGAAATTGCTATTTTACATTTCTTTCTATCGTTGTTAAGTATCTTCAACTAAATTGGTCAGTAAATCCTTTTATTTAAATAAAAAATAATATTATTTTACAGTTGTGGTTAAAGCTTAACTACTTCAGATTTCTTCGGCTGAATAGGCATAGATTTATATATAATGCGTGATTTCTACTGCTTATGCATTCTCATATCTTGAAATAACTAAAAGAAACATGCATTTTGACTGAAACTCAGTACTCAGTGGATTGGATAATCTGAATCACAATTGTTGAGTGCCGATTTGGTTGTTCATATGCCTTTTCCTTTTCATATGTCTTTAGTGATATTAGGCATTAGTTATAATATACTTGCTTATTAAACAAACAGGAAACGGTTACAAGAAAATTAATGGGATTTCATAATTGATTGCTTTAAAGTTAGGAAATACCAGAATGAGTGTTGATCATGGAAACTTAGCTCACCTGACTGAGTGCATATATGGTATTTTCCTACTTCCTTCAGTATTAGTAGGATATACTTTTCACTTAATGATCTGTTCAAACTGTGCTGTGCGTTGGACAATGTTAAGAACCTACTCTTTAAATTTCTGTGGCATTTCTCCTTATGATTTCAATATTAATTAATTATTTTCACAGCATGATTGAGCGGTGAAGGAATGACACTAATCCCATTTGCAGAGATATGAGAATTGGCCACAACATTGACTTACCAAGGTTGAAGTGCTAGCACCAGAGATTTACATATATTAAAAGTACAACACCTGGTTATGTCAGCTGTGATTTCCATAAGTGCTTGACACTGTAGATCAGAGCCTGTACATATCAAGTTTACAATCCTGTTTCAAGAGCCCTCCAGCCTCTTTCCTCTTTTCCCGTTTCAAAAATACCCAGGATGACCCCTGTCACCATCCCTACCATCTACTATGAATGGTCCCCAGCTTGTGCTGTGTCCTTGGCACAGAGAGAGGGAGTCTTAGTCAGCCCATGCCCAACACTACAAGGTATGATGCTAGTGGGTTTTTTAACACATGACTAGATCATAGCCTTTCTCTTGCCCCATTCTCACACAAAATATTCTACTCCTTTTCTTCCATTGTTGAGACCAGGAAAGAAAAGTTAGGAAAGAAGTATAACAAGGCCAAGTGCAAGGTCCTGCATCTGAAAAGGTGAACAAATTAAACAGAAAAAAAGGTGAATAAAGTAATAAAACCAATGGAGTAAAGGCTTTAGCGTACATAATGATCTGCAGCTGAAGGAAAATTCCAAATGTTGCAACAGACAGTAACCTCCCTCCTATAAAGTTACCAGTATCTGCATGGAAGGAAGGATTTTCCAAACACAACTTTACTACTTGAGTGTATTAGCAGCCAGGACCTGGGTAATGGATTCCAGCAACAAGTCTCAGCTGTTCTGTAAAAGGGTAGTATACTATTTTTCCTCTTTTTGTGTAATTGAAAGTTTTTGTAGTGGAGTGAGGCTATTTTCCTGCTGCCTGTTCCTTAGGGATACTAGGTAGAGGTGGCTTATCTCTCTCAGAGAAAAACCTACTCCCAGGTATCTCTCTCAGGTACGTGGCTTGGTATTATTAGGGTTCAGGTTTGCCAATTGAAGCTTTTAGCTTCCTGCTGCTAAGTTCCTCAAATACATCTCTGGGGACCAAAACTTGAATGAAATTTACGCTATACCAAACCAAATTCAATCTAAAAAAAAAAAAAAAAGTATGTTTTACGAACAAGGTTTTAAGAAATAGGAATAAAACCCTTTTTAAAGAATAAAGAACAAATAAAATTACGCAAATTTCTAAGTCTACTAAACCAGTACTTCTTTAAATCTCTTCAAGGTGCTCCAGCTGCCAGTTGTCTTGCTGCCTGTACAGGTTAGGGTCTTGTTACTTTAACTTTTTACACTTTGCATATTGTGTTCTTCATGCCATGTTTTTATAACAATCATCGGGATTGCAGAAAACTTTATTACAACAGCATTCTTGAATTAAGTGATTATTGTAAATAGGTGACACTTGAAGTAGGGCATTTTATGTATTCAAATTTTGAGCGTGTGTATGCTTGTACATACACGCATGTGCCATTTCTTTTTATGGTCTCAGCTTTTGAAAGACTTTTGAATTTTAAGAGACCTTTTTAAGGCATAAAATCTATCGGTGAGAGCGTTAAGAACAGGACTTCTTCTCGGTAAGTCTCACAGGACACATTTTACATCCCTCCTGTTACATACATACATATTGTTGAAGTTTTCTACAAGAGTTCACCGAGTTGGATTTCTGTCATGAGAACCAGTTTGTTATTGCTTAGAAGTTTCCATTGAAGGATCAATCAATCTCAAACCAATCACTGTCTCTGTG
>NW_010226653.1:0-5941 GCF_000690775.1 Eurypyga helias
ATTCTATGATTCTGTAAGTCCATACCCTCTCCTAGCTGCGTGCAGGCTACAGCATTAAAGGTGTGTCCTTTGCCAATTGTCTTCAGCCACTGAACCACCCTGGTTAGCGTGTTAATCTACAGAGTCTGTGACATCACCGGGCAGAAGTATTTTTCTTTTATTAAAACCCAAATACACTTCCTTCATTCTTCATACCCATCTCTGGAGCAGGCTCCTGGCACAGCTCAGTTTGTTGAGCAGCGTTAGCTGAGCTGCGGTGCCGTTCCTCACGCTGCCAAAGCACAGCAGCAAGCATGCCGCTGGCCTTCCTGTGCTTAGAAAGAGGCTTTGAGCCAAGCCAAAAATCAAATTACCTTGTGCTTCCCGTAAATTGCAAGCAGGCTACTGCAGTTTCACTAGCACATCTTAATTTGACTGCAGTAACCTCATGTATCTCAGCAACGGGGAGGAGATTTACCAACTGTTCTCGGTTACAAGGAAGGATGTCCTCATCTTATGGCTATCTGCTAGGGACAGGAGAAGTTGGATGGAAAGCCCTATTCTCTCCAAATTCATTTTAGAGACCTCCCAGGAGCAGATGGACCCAGAAGCCCCATGGATGTTGTTATTTCAGGCTGCTGCTGAGCTCCCAGGCAGCTCTGCCACGCTCAGCCCATTTGGCACACATCTGTCAGACCTACCTGGGAGTTCACAAGACGAATTGTTGTCTTTTGCCCCACATCTTCTTGAAACCCCTTGATAGGAGCCCCATTGAATCTCAAGACGGCATCGTGGCTGTCTGAAAGCAAAACAGTGAAAACCAGTGAGCCAGCAACTCTTTTTGGCTTATAGAAGAGATATGTAACAGGTTATCCACCTGCATTTTGAATATGATCTTATTAGTCCTGGAGACTTTCCATGTAACAACTTGGTGGACCAAGCCAGATTCTGCAGAAGAAGTTGTTAGTCTAACTTAACAATCAGTAGTACCCTTTTAAAACTACAACCCACTGGCTGTCTCAGAGCACAGCCCTAGCATTTGCTCTGCATGGAGAAGCATCTTCCTCCCTCTCCCTCTTCTTCCTTTCAAACACTTTACTAGGAGACAGATCGATATGCAATTAATTTACCACGTGGCTGGCTGCAAACTGAGGAACTAGGAAATAATGGCAAGTCTCTCTTGCAGCCTGGAGGCTGACCAGCCTGAGAAACATGTATAATGACCCCAGTGGAAAGCGAAGCTGGCTTCAGCCTGCCAGCATACCTCCCACATTACAGAAATAAAACCACCACTGTGCATTTAACAGGCAGGGCTTGTTACATGCCTTGGGATTCACAGCATTTTCCTCTGCTGGCATCATCTCTTCAGATAACACAGCATTCCTCCAGCACCCTCCAGCCAGGCTGCTGCTGCGGCACAGCGGGCGCACTTGCCTGTCACCCTGGCTTCTCCATACCCGCTGGCTAGATTTGGGTAGGACACCTTCTGCGTGACCAGAGTGTTCAGCTTCAGGAGCAGGACCAGCTTCCCTGCGTTTGTGTTGAGGACACACGACCACAGCTCACACCCGCCGCAGCTGGGCTTCATGGGGAATTGCCGAGTGCCCAGCCAGGGCAGAAGGGCTCGCTGGTCCAGAACTGGGTCTTTTTGAGATTGTTTTCTCAAAAACGGGAGTTTCTCACAAGCAATCCTAGTGGATCAGCAATCACATGCAGCAAAGACTAGTTTCTCAACTACTTTATTCTCCTAAACAAGTGGATCTTGGTTAGAGCCCTTCCAAAGCAACAAAGGAAACTCAGAAAGGTGATGTTCCTGAAAAGGGTCCACGCTGAGAAGCAGCTCTGTAGTAACCATTACAGACCCTTAACTCCACATCCTACCTGACGCTGATGGAGTACAGGGTTATAATCTCCCCATATAACTTCAGCCAGACACCAAGTGTGATTACGCCCTAGATTTGCATTTTTAAATGGTGTCTAATGACTGCACAGGGAGAGTAGCTGGCTCTCTGAGGCACCCCATCTCCAGGTGGTTGTGCTGCACTCAGCATTCTCCACATCAGGTTTTTCACTGGCAATTCATAACCTCCATTAGAGCTCAGTGAGATACAAGCTGCTTGTTTTCAAGCTTCTCCCTGTTCTGCTCTGCCAGCCTCCCTTACATTGACTAATTGCTCATGTGACATATGAACATGTTTACACAGAACAAATATTTGCTGGCCATTTAAGGAATAATAAGTCAGCAAATTGTCGTGCTCATCTACACAAGTGCTTCATTTTAAGCCTGTCAGATATAGGACCTTTTTGGCACCTTCCTCCAACAAAACCGTGGCTTTTCCTACATGGAAATATGTCAGGTCAAAACTGGGAAAAAACCTGTACATGAATACACTGAATACTCCTGAATCCTTCAATATTCACCCTGCCCAGCTCAAGGCTGCAAGTGCCCAAAACTCTGCAGAACCATTAGCAGATGACTGCTTGAGCAGAAAGGTTAAAGTCTGTGACCCAGGCACAAGGAAGAGAGACGAGCAAGGGCTAACAGCATTTGTCTCGGGCACATTACAAGGGACCTTTCCAGCATCCAACCCTTGTGATCCAGAATAAATGGGGGTTTCGGTGACAGGCTCAGGAGACCGGCCATAGGAACAATGAAATAGCTTTCCATGTCCAACGTCCTCTCACCTGTGCCACAGCTGGAGTGCAGCCCATTGCACTTCTTGGCTGCTCCAACAGCAAATCCAGCACTTGCATGGGCTGCGTTACAGCACACCGTAAACACCACCCTCAGCTCCTGAGAGGGTCTGCTTACAGAGGAGGCAGCAGTTTTATCAGTATGCTGGAGACTAACAGAGACCCTCTTGGGCACAAGCCAGCTGTGTCAGTGTTTTGTGTTCAACACACGGTCACTCCGGGGAAACCTTTAGCTTTAGAAACCTTTAAAAACCTTCAGGAGGCACCTAAACAAGACAAGACAGGTACTCAAAAAGTCAGAACTGGCTTCCCAAGTCTCAGTCTACCTGGTTTCAAATGCTTACAAGAGGTGGAAACAGTTACATCAACCAACTCAGCAAGAACCACAGTGTGTCCCTGAGGTTGGAAGGGACCTCTGGAGACTGTCTGGGCCCAACCCCTCTGCTCCACGCTGGGTCGCCTACAGCAGACTGCTCAGGACTGTGTCCAGTGGGGGTTTTTCCCCTTAGTGTTTTCTTTTACTTCTTCTCTGAACAAGTCTTTCTGAATGAAAAATGCTCCTACCGTTGATTGTGCAATGAGAACGCTGGCTTTACTCAAGGCACCCCAAGCCCTCAAGAAATAAACACTTGAGAAAAACCATGACCTCTCTCTGGTATCCAGTATTAGTGCTACCCTCTGGTGATGCCAACACAATCACAAAAATTAAAAGATCTAGCCGGAACAGAACTACTTGCACGTACATCACGTCCTCTCAGCTCAAGCCAACACTTCCCCTCCCCTGGGGCTTGGCCGTTTTGGTCTGCTCGAGATCTACGGCTCACAGGCACTTGACCTAGGGCATCCTAACACAGCCTACACTGTGCGGTGTGCACACTGAGGGGAAGGGACTATTTGATCATTACTCCCATCTCCTCCTACGCTCTAACATTCACTGACTTCAGAAGAAGTTCAGGGATAATGTTTCCATTTATTTTAAACACCTTTGTGACCACAGCAGCGGCTTACTTGTGAGTGTGACAGCAGGTTACTTCTATTCAGCCTAAGTTATAAAACAGTGTTGTTTGACTTCATGCTAATAGAAAAATACCAACCTATCTCTTGTCCCAAGTGAGATGATTTCAGAGACCCTGCTGAAGACACGACAGCACAGCGACCCAGGCGGCCCGCTGTTTCGTTGAGGCTTTTCCCTGGTAGGTATTGCTGCCATTCAGAGGTATCAAAAGGACTGTCCGACCCCTGTATCATGGTCACGTTCACCCTGTCCCGTAGCTGGCAGAGCAGCTTCTCTGGGCTGAGTTTAGCAGCATTCCTCTTCCCGTTGTAAGTCACATTGTACTTGTTCATGGACAGGTAGTTTTTTCTGACCTTCTGCAGCCTGGGTATGAGGTTTCTGGATGAACTGTCCTTATCCCATACCTTCATAGAGTCTGCTGCTTTCCTGGACTTTTCAGCAGTTCCAGAGGTGCTGCCTTTTATGTTGTTGTGGTTACCAAACCACATTTTGGGTATCTGCCCCAAGTCACTGGCTGCTTCATGGAAAACGCCCTGTGGTTTCACTGGGTTCCACTTTTCTGAAGTCCTGTGAACCTGAAAATCATAGCTCTCGGTCTTGAAAGGAACATAGTAGTTTCTTCTCGTCTCCCTCCACAGGCAAACGGTCAGAGCTACCAGTATCACCACAAGAACACACATGAATTTTTTCAACACATTGATGTGAACCATAGTGCACGGCGCATCCAAACGGGACAACTAACACCGAGCAGGAAGCTGGTCCTGGGAGAGAGGAACACATCTCAGTCAAGGCTGCGTGCACAGGCATGTGTATATATTAACACTAGTGTGAGGGCAGTGGCGGGGAGAGGGAGAGCAGAGGGTCATGTTTAAAATTTCAGGTCGTTCAAAGACCTCATTTCGAAGTCCAGCACCTCAAACATCAAACAGCTAGACCTGAGCTGGCTATCAGCCATTGCACGCCAGGTAACAGCAATCTCAGTCCACTGCCACTCAAACCATTTTTCTATTCCCTTCCACAAGTGACAGCCAAGCTTACCACAGACAGTATCATACCAGAGGCAGGATACATCTCTGCTCTGCTTTCCTTCACCTCCCATCCCAGCCAGCCAATATCTAAATGCCACCACTAGCGTTTCCAGAACTGAGCTTCCACTTGACCACAGTCATGAAGACTAATGAAGCACATAACGAGACATGTAACAGGGGGTGGAAGTGATGAGTTCATGAAGAGCAGCAGTTCCACCAGCCTGGTACGGACACACTTGGTGACTCTGCAGGACAACTTCCGCAAGCCTGCCATGGGCTGAGCACACTCCCAAGGGGAAGCCTCACCAAGTAGCTTCTGGGAGCCAATTAATCACAGTAGGGTTTGAGGCATGGTTGGTTTCATAAATGATAAACATCACTCTAGGGTTGTTATCCCTGGAGAAAGCAAAGCCAGACCCTGTTGCACACCACTGCCCATTCTCACGTTAGCAGACACCTCCAGCTCCCATGATGTTATAAAAGGGGGCAATAAGCAAAGCTTTCCTGAAAGCAAAGCTTTATCCCTGTTGCACACCACTGCCCATTCTCACGTTAGCAGACACCTCCAGCTCCCATGATGTTATAAAAGGGGGCAATTCAATAGCAGGAGTGCCCAAAGGCCAGCTCAGCCTGGGCAGCACAAGGGGCTGGTGTAGGACATATGCTGAGGCATAAACAATGCACGAGCAGCACACGGAACCACAGAAGACAGGAGGGCAACTCATCTTCCTCCGTGGCTGCTCTGGGATATATCCAAGAATGTGGGAGCTGTAGAGAGACGTGAGGTATCCCAGTGATCCTCAGGAGATCACTAACTGTCCTAGAGAGACCCTAGTGACAGCTCGTCCTGCAAAGCTGTGCTACTGAGAAGCCACCAACATACCACCTGGGGATAAGGCAGCAGCTCTCCAACTCAGGTCATTTTTGGCTGCTGGCAGATCTTCTTCTGAGGGTTTAAGTGGGATATCCCAAAACACAACAGTTCTGTAATGCACTGAAGAGTTCAAGAAACACCTGCAAAAAAAAGAGGGAAAAAATACCTGTTACGGAAGAACCTCATGGTTCTAGGGATGAGCAAGCTCAGATAGACCCTGTGGTCCCACAAAGCTGTCACCCAGGCATGGAAGGGCCAGGAGCAAACACATTAACACCACATAAGCCTTTTAAACACTTAAATGCCAACTCAAAATGGGCATCTGAAGTCTGAAACCTACACCCAGCTAAA
>NW_010226653.1:5953-35478 GCF_000690775.1 Eurypyga helias
GCCTGCTCTATGCTCCCACCAGATCAACAGCCTTCTCCATGAAGAAGGCTCTGAGCAGTGGATACACCTGTAGGGTGAAGGAAAAATCCCAGTGCTGATGCTTAACACAACAAACAGAGGAGAGGAAAGAAAAAGCTAAATTCTCCTAGGGAAATACCTTACTGCTTATTCTTGGACAATTCACATGCTCTTTTTTAAAGGCAATGTCAGAGAAGACTCCCTGAGTTTTTGGAGCAAGTCATATGAAAAGCTGCTTTACAACATACATTTTAACCCACAGGTCCTCACAAAATAGACAAACATATTTTAGATTTCATAGCTTCACTGCACCGAGGAAATGCAGCAAGAGAAGGCGATTTCACGGTGTTATACAATTCAAGAAGTAGCTTGTTTTTGCAGGAACTCTGAGTCAGTACAATGCCACATACGCTAAATTACAAAAGCTACCATTCGCAGGATTAAATATTAAATTATTTAAGCAACCTAATGCTGACTACTGTATGTTCTTTTAATTCTTTTAAGAAACTCATCCTGACTTCTCAGAGAGCAGCCTACTTAAAAAGCGAACAACCTTCTGCCTCTACTTCATAAATGGGAAAAAAAAAGAATGGAAAAAATATATAAATCAAGAAGCACAAGTAATTCTAGCTTTTATTAAAGGAATTTCCCCTGCCTTTACAGGCCATGTTGCTTTTCATCTGCTTGCGAAGCAGGTGCTAGAAAGGCACGCTGAAGCCTTTGTGGCCCACGTGGTTTCCGACGTGGCGCGCTCTGGGGAAGGGAGGTGGGCCAGGACATCCCTGTGCTCCCTTCTCCACGCTGTCCCTGCTCCCTCCTCTGTGGTTGGACCTGTCTGCCTGGGGCCCAGGGAACAGAAAGAGGCAGGAGGCAGCAAAAGCCGTCTGGTGAAGGGGGAAGCATCGCTCATCCAGCCTCCATGGTGTCAGAGGCTCTGCCGGCAAGCCACACTTAGACAGCAACGCTTCCCAGATCAAGGGCAGAAACACTGAAATAGCGTTGTCCAGTGTCTGCTTAGTACAAAACCCGGAGGCACCTCCCTCCGACCACTCTTCATGCAGACCCCGACCTGACTACCTTCACCTTGTACATCTTTACACGAGAGGAGGGTCTGGCTCACAGAAACCCAACCAAGACTGTGCGGGCAGGGCAGAGCCTCATGCCATGGAGGTGTCCCTCCCAGACACCCACTCGGGGCCCCGGAGGGCCCTGCCTTGCTTCCGACTTCAGAAGCCACTCCCGAGGAGTTTGCAGGTGTAGGCGATAGCCAGCACACCTCAGTGCTGTCAGCTTTTGTTTCACACAGCTAGGATAATCTAGAGGAGGGGCACGTTCATCACGGTGGAACAACCTCACGGTAACTTCAGGCTCCCTGCAGGTCCCTGCTGGGATGCTCATCCTGAAGGCACACGGCAGAGAATGCCCAACAACTCACAACACAGCCTCTCCTCCCCAGGACACACAAAGGAACTGGAAAACTCACCTTCACCACTCGGAACAACGTGATCCTTGCTTTCCATGACTGTGCACGCTGCTGCAACATGAAGAGTTATTCTGCTTTTATCTGTACATTGGCTAAGTAGGTTCTGCAAGCACATACGTTTTAGCAGAGCCACAGCATTTCAAGGTACCTTCTGCTCAGCATGGGTTTACTGCAGTTCAGTTTAATTATTACTACTGCTTTGCATGATATGTACTGTACTTACACAAGTAGTGTCCCAACATGAGGTCCCTCTCAAGCATTCTGCCACCAAGCCTTTTCTGCCCAGCGGAAAGGCAGCGGCTTGTCCAGGCAAGTAGGATAGCGGGCAAGTGGTGGTCTCTTTCCACACCCCTAGGTAAGTCACTCGTGCTGCTGTATCACCGTGGTTAGTACAAACATGCTCTTCTGGAGGTGACGGAAACTCATCACCTACACAAAGTTACAAGTACTAAGAAAGAAAGGACCAAAAAAAAAAAGAAAAATCCCCCAAACCTGTAAAAATACTTAAACAAATAGCTGCTGCCTTCCTGAAACCTAGAGCCTGACATGGCCATGGGGTGCAGTGCCAACTGGCTGGCAGGCTAACCCCACACAGCAAGTCCTCTGGAGGTGAATTAATCCCGTGCAGAGAACAAGAGAGTGATGCAGTATCTTCAACGCAGTCAGGGAATTACATCTTGTCCACACACTCATACTTAACCTTTATTGTGCCAGCATCTCACTGGACTCAGGTATTACCATGGAAGTACAGGAGAGTGTGAAAGTCCTGCCTCCTCCCATGTCCCAGACTCTGCTGTCCACCCAGGGAGCTGCAGCCACCACTGCCCGGACAAACACCACCAGACAAGCCTCAATTCCACAACCCACAGCAGATTTACCCTAAAACTGCTAACAACAGGGTCTTCACCTCATGAAACAAGAAGTCTATCAAGGCCTTACCTGTCTCCTATAGTGACCGACAGCAGATACACAGGGAAACCACTGAAGTATGGACAAACATATGACTACATCTCTCTTCCAGTAACTGCACACAGCTCCCAAAAAGCTGTGTCATCAGCTGTACCAATGCCCATCCTCTGCTCATTTGTTTAATTGCTTCTTGAAACTACGCACATTTCCCAAACAGCCCAAGGCAATGGATTCTGCAGTCGCGCACCGTACAGGCAACCCCTCCTCTCTCCGCTTCACCCTGGCAAACCCGATCGCACCGACACTAATCCTTCTGCCTTCATTTTCTGTACATCGTTCATGCCTGCACCACTTCTCCTAACACCCTCCTTTCCCCACGCATTGCTTTTCCAGGCTGAATCCCGCTTGTTCCAATCCCTTGCAGCAGCTTTTCCCTACCTCCAACTCTCTTGGTCAACTCCCCCAGCACTGTTGGCAGCCCATGACCATCCCTCGAGGCAGGCACACTGGACACCCCAGCTGCACACGCTCAGGCCACGTGGTCCGGCAACAACATGACAATGGGCTTGCTTTGTTCTCCTTCCAAAACTTCCTCCACTTCTACTTCTCCTCCTGACTGTTTCTAAACCCTGGGCCCTCAGCTGTCGGTAATGACTTCAGCATATTTTGCAAGCAGCACTGACTCACGGAGAGTGGCACAGGGCAGAGGGCAGGAATAAAGTATGACTGAAGAGCATTATCTTACCCCTGGAGCACAGGCTTCCTTGGCCGTCGTGCTGCCCAGCCACCCAGGATAACCAGACCCCTCCGCAGCTGCTTGGTGTGTTCTCTGGTCCCCACAGCCCTCTGAAGACAAAGCCAGCCAAGCACATAACCTACCCCTTCCTCCTCTCCTCTGCAGATCCATTATCACTGCTCAATGGTGGAGAGCTCGGAGCAAATCCCTGTGGGACCTCCAGGATGTTGTGAAACCTGACCGCTCAGCTTCCTACACTACAGGCAGTCACTAATCCAGGCCAAGAACTTTCTCATCCCAGGACAGCTTAGGGGTTTGGGGGTTTTGGGGTTCTTTTTTGAGGGTCTTGGCAAGGAATCTCACCAAAACCTTGAAAATTCAAGCATGTGGTTTCCCTCGCCCCGGGCTCACTAACTTCTGAAAAGGAGAGAAGAGGAAACAGGCAGACAGATTTGAAATGTGACTCTTCCGCAAACAGAAGATGAGACTTCTCCATTAATTCTTACATGTTTTACAGCTAGCTTTCTTTTATGTTTACTGGTCTGAAGCAATGGATCCCACCAGGGTCTCTCTGAAACACAATCATGTCAAATAAGACCTTTAATTTAATGTAAATGATGATTTCAGAGATGCAGCCCCTGGGGATGGGCACATGCAGGGACCACATCCACCTGTTCTACTATGCCTCTCCTCGGTCCCTCCACTCGAACATCAGCATCATTCACCTGCAGTTTTCTTGTCACTGATGCATGCACAAAAGCTTTTCACTTTAACAAGCTGTTTCTCAGTCTTTTTTTGGGTAATGTGATAACGTTTTCATAGTTAAACTTAGAGCCTTTAAACTTCCTTCTTCATTTAAGCATTTCCATCTGTGCCCTGCCTAAATACAGAACAACAAAGCTTTGTTCCCAGCTTTTGCTGGTATATTTTTGAATGTTTTTGTGCTCCCCCATACGAACATTTTATACTTCCACTACATCTTTTAATTCTTTTTTTGTACATTCCCGGTACTTACCCTTTCCTCCAGCCAGCACTCTCTGTAAAGCGTCTGTGAAGAGAGCAGTGGCTGGTAGCAGAGGCAGAATGAGTTCATGTGAAAGTGTGTGAAAAGAGGATACCTAAAGAGGAAAGACATGGAGGTGTACGGCAGGAATCCCTCCATTCAAAATAAAATAACATGCCCAAGGAAACCAAAGCAGAGAAAAAATCTAGGATTCAAGAACCAACCATGAATCCACATCTGCTTTTATAATTCCCTATTCCTGTCATGGGGAAAAAAAAAATAATATCAAGAGCCTTCATAGTATTTAACAATGATTATGCTGTTTTGCAAATGAAGAAGCTATACTTTTCCAGTACTCAATAGATCAGATGAAAGGTGATAATACATTTGTTCAAGCTAAAGATCTGTGCCTCTGCAGCTACTTTCAGAAGATCTCTCTGATATTTTATTTCGCCTGGCCTGTTAATGCAACTGAGTGTATTTCAGTTCTGGAAGTATATAAACAGGGAAGATTCCCTTCTAGCAATTATATAGATTCCCCAATTCTTGGGGTTTTTTTCCCCAAACATCACTGTGCTGTGAAAATAAAATACCTGTTGAGCCACACATTTAACTAAATAATTGTGATGCCACCAAACAGAATAAAAAAAAAACCAAACCTCAACCAACAAGTGGAGAATAAGGAATTTTTACATGGAGAATGGGGAAAAGAAGCATTTTGAGTGAGGAACATGGTTAATTTCAGATGACCCATTGAGGAGCTATACAAGTCACTTGCTAATGAAATACTTCATTCCATTACTCCTGCCTACATTAAAAATCTGCATGTGACAGGAAAAATATGCTGCTGTCATAACTGGAAAAAATCCTCCAGGAGAACAGGAGAGGCAGACTAGGGGAGAGGCACAGGGGAAAGTTCAAGCATGTGTTTCATTTTGGTTTACGTGTCAACAAACACTGGGATTTAATAAAGGCAGAAGCCCTCATTTCTGGCCATGCCAGCCCTTTATTGCCCCTCTTTCCTGAGGCCCCGTGTTGTTCTGGAGGGCAGCTCTGCCCAGCAGCACACTGCCTCCCCCCCATCCCTAATTAAACCCCAGCAGTTTTGCTTTCACTCACTGCAGATGCTGTGGCGGGCACCTGCGGAACGGCACGGTCGCCATCGGCCACCACCAGCCAGGGCAAGAGGCTGCCCATGCTGTCACGGCTTCCCATCTCGAGCTCCCGCCATCCCGGCAGGATGCCTGCACAGCTCTGGACCAGGACAAGCCCATACCAGGGCACGGTCTTAAAACAAAGCGCATGTCGCAGTTATGGCCATGCCAAGAGTCACGGCTGCAGCAAGACGCAGTATGCCCAGCAGCACCCACTGGGCTGAGAAGCCGCTTTCCCAAGAAGTGAGCCTCTGTTTGCAGTTGGGCTCCTGTCCAGACCAGGAGCAGACACAAACACGCATATGCGGGGACAGTCTTCAACGCCGGCGTACTGAGACAGTAAGGGAGGGATTCTACAAATGCTGCTCTGACAGATGGTGACTGCAAAAGGGATGGTCCTCCTGTGCCTTTGCCTACCTTTCCAATACTGTCAGGAAAGCTGTTAACACCAACAAGCATATCCTCTCCTTCTGCAAAGCCACAAGCACTGACCATAACCCTGGACCAGCAGGAGCAGTCCCTGACCCGTCTGGCCAAGGGAGAAATGGGGTACAGCAGGGTCCTTTGCAGGTGCATGAAGATGAAAGGACAATTTAACTCTCAGGGCAGGAAAAAACCATTATCAAGGCATGTCACAGTGGAGAATACCATACACGTTTCTTGCTTGGTGGCTTCCTCGCCCAGAGGGATGGCATGTTTACAAGCTCCGGAACAGGACCAAGCTCTCCACTACAAAACCCCTCTTCCTCCCCACAGACAGATTGAATATTCCTCATTAATGGTAATGTTCAGGAAAGAAACTCAACCTGAGTGGGGTGCCAGTGTGTCCCAGGCAATCCCTAGGCTCTGGCAGCATGTTCCTGCTTGGATGTGGTCAGCCAGCCACCACGGCAGCTTTCGGAGTGCAGTTCATTTTGTGATGGGCACATGCCCATGGGAGCCTCACGCAGTAAGATATTTGGAGACAACTGCTGGTAACAAACCTTTTCAATTTCTAAAATTGCCGGTTTCGTGTTCAAATTGAAGAAAGAGAAAAAGTGCATCATACCATGCATGAACAGCACCAATTCCCAAAAGCACTGCTTCCCCTCCCATAGCCGGACCCCACAGCATCATGACTTTACAACTGAGGTTTTCATTATCAGTCAGCTTTATTATTCCCATCCCAAAGCCAACAGTAAAAATCCTCCCTCCCCAGCTTTAAACACCAGGGTGTGATCTCTCATTTAGGACTATTTACTTTACACGGAACATTACACCTTCAGATCAAACAAATCACTTCTTCATTCCCCTTCAATCATGCGTTTCTCTACAACATTTATCTTTCAAAATGAAAGGGGAGTGCTTCTTGGTTTTGAATTAGCAGAATGTGGCAGCTCAACACTTAATGCCTCTGTAAACATCACTGCGTGCCAAGACACATAATTGGTATTCCATGGACCCAGGACAATAAACACGCTTTGTGCCAGCTGCAGCTACACTACCCTTCAGAATAACATCTCTCTGACACCAGCCTTCTACAGGTAGGCGCGATGTCTTCACGGACAATGCAATAAATCTTTACAACTTGCCCAGAGAAGAATCTAATTCAATTTAACCTAAGATGGTGAAATAAACTTGCAGGACTGCGCATCTGCCACTGCTAGCTTTCAGTCCAGCAGCACTGCTGAGATTTGGTTTTCCTCTTCATACCCAGAGCTCATCCCTGTGGGGCTGGCAGAGCTGGCACTCAACAGCAGCGCTCCATCACGCCAACTCTGCAGGACTCTGCAGTAAGTGGGAATTTTGGCCACTGATTACAGAAAGCACTATTCAGACCCCTCTATGTTTAGCAAAACACTTCTTGCATTACATTTAAAATAAATAGGTTTTCACTAAGAAACCTATACTTTGTAATCTAAGAGAGACGTACAGATGTCAACGGTGTTCATCAAAAAGTATCAGGTGATGAGAAAAAACGCACATCCCAACGGCAATAAAGAGAACATTAGAATGGATTCTCATGAGACCCCATCAAAGCAAGTAACTTTCAAAGACATTCTAAGCAAAATTCTTTAACAAGCACTTCAATTACTTATCTGGCAAAAATCAAAATAGTTTCTTTCTATGCAAGGAACCTGAGCCATGGAAGATAAATGGAAACATCAAAATCATAGGTAACTATTTTGACCCTGACAGAAAAGGTGAAAAAAAACCATGTTACAATAATCACATGTTTTTCCACAAAGCAAAAATGCTTGCTTTCGCTCTCCTAACCGCAGGGTTAGGTAAGTTAAACTGATACAGCTGCTACCACGCATCACCAGTTCTACTGGTTAAACCGAGACTGAAGTGACCAGAGGAAAGCTGGGTATAACTCAGCCCAAGCTGTCGAGGAAGCCCTGGTCCAAGTTCAGTGTTAGGCTGCAGCAGAGCAGCTGGGGGAGCAGAGAGCAGGAATCCACATATCCCCAAGTCCCAGATATCACTCATTGTTGAAGCAGAGGACCAGGTTCTCAGAAGTCAAAATATTTGCAGTTGCAGATGTCAAATACGGGTTTTGCCAAGGCATGTCAGCGTGTCGCGTCTCCGTGCCAGGAGCTCACAGTATGGCTGGACATCAGACACTGAGAGCAGCAAGTGCTGCTCTGTTTTTTAAACACAAGTCTGATCTATTCATCTGGTAACACTATCCCCTCGAAGCGTCATTTCAAATGTATCAATAAAGCCCACAAGAACATCACCAGGGAAGTGACCTTGCCTGAATAAAATTCAGTTTTGTAAGTCACAGGCAATATAAATGTATAGCACAAACCTGGGCACCTAAATATATTTAAAGATATTTAAAGAGCTTAACATGTTCCTCCCCCCCTCAAGTTTCATACATGTATTTATAAAAATAAATGAAAACATTAATACAACTTGCCTGATAAAGCCTGCATTTAAAATCTCCTTGCTATTTTCTCCCCTCAGCATCCCCCTCAGACATTTAGGAAAACAGGCTCTATGGTATCTCCTACCCAAACCCCAGACTACATCCTCTGCAGAAGGATCCAGCAGACAGAAGGCTTTGCAGGAGCAAACATGTGCCTTTTACAGCAGGGTGCAGTGCCCGCTCTCCATGGATTGGCACAGCCGAGTACCAGCTCCAGCTGTAAGCTCCCAACCACAGCATGCCATGCATCTGGCAGCTCCACGGTGCCAGGTACAACCTATCCAGAGGGTTCCCTTTTTCTTCCCCACTTACACACCCTGACAGCACCCCAGTGACAGATCAGTGGGGTTACAGGCATGATATCAAGGGACCTGAAGTGCAACAAACCTACACAGTGGCTGGAGGGAGGAAAACACCATGCTTGTGCAACGGAAACACATGTAAAGTTTACTGAGGTTCAGAGGGGCCAAGAAGGCAATAAAAGCCATTTTAGCATCTCTCTACTCTATTTAGTATTTCCTACTCCAAGTGTTTTTAGCCTGCTTTTTCCTCTGTGAGAAAACGAGGTGTAAAGCCTGGAAAGCACTTTGCAGATCCCATCCCCAAACACATCGCTTGCTTCCTACGGTTGGCACTTCAGAAACAAGTCCGGCAGCAGAGCTGGCAGACGGCAACTAGATGGATCCACCGTGGATGTGAACCACACACTGCCCTTGAAGCAGGCTGCTCTCTCCCCTCTGGTGTTTAAGGCCACAGAAATGTCATGCACATGGGAGTTTGGGCCTCCACTACAGGGGATGTCAACCCATTACTGGCACAAGCAGACAGGAATAACTTGGTCACCACCCAAGGATATTGCTCCCCCAGGGTGTGATGAACAGTGTCACATCTTCCCTGGGTTCAGAATCATAGATTTGTTTAGGCTGGAAAAGACCTTCAAGATCATCAACTCCAACTATTAACCCAACACTGCTAATACCACCCCTAAACCATGTCCCTAAGCACCTCATCCACACGTTTTTTAAATCCCTCCAGGGATGGTGACCCAAACCCCCCCCTGGGCAGCCTGTTCCAATGCCTGACAGCCCTCCGTGAAGAACTTTTTTTAAATATCCAGTCTAAACCTCTAAACTTTGCATAGTGCCAGGGGAGAAATGCAGCCAGCCACCCTCCCGCTCGCTTGTGCGGCCAGGCCAGCGAGCAGCCCGCCAAGGCACTGCAGACGGGCGCAGACAGCACCGGCTGAGCGTGCAAGCCCCGCACGCAGACCAGCCTGTGCAGGGCTTGCTGCACCGTGCCGAACCAGGTGTACGAAACAGAGAACGGGGGGGCTGAGCGAGCAGAAAACACGCGAGGCAAGCAGTGAATCTCAGCACAAATGTGTTTTTCATCAAAGCCAGGTAGCAACTTACAGCATGGAGGAAGAGATCTAGACAGATAATTCCAACAAAAACACAAGTTACTCCCTGAAGCTGTAAAGGAGTCCCAGACATTTTTTTATCTCCTCCATTCAATATTGGCTCTCATACTCCTTTTAGCACAACACATTTGAACAGGCTTAGAGAGCTCTGGTATGACCTAAGAAAGCTCTCTGCGTCTTCCAGAGCAATGAAGGATCCCTGTCTTCAGCCAGGACCAGCCAGCACTCTGCTGGAAGAAGGGATGAGTTGTGGGAGGGGGATGCTATTGCCAAGAGCCTGACTCCTGCACATGAACACACAGCTCTCTTCCCATCCACTCAGTGCCACCTGGCCACGAAGGCTCCAAAGTTACCTACTTTCGTGAAGGTAACTCCACTCAAACATAGAAGTGGGGCATCTGTCATGCCTACAATAGATGGCTTCAGAAGAGGCCATTCTCAACCACCGATAATTTCCATTTTGCCGTGGTTTAGCCCCAGTCAGCAACCACGCAACACACAGCCACTCGCTCACCTCTGCCTTCCCTGATACCCCCATCAGCGGGAGAGAATCAGGGGGAAAAGATGAGAACTTGTGGGTTGAGGTAAGAACAGTTTAATCACTGAAAAGAAATTAAATATAATAATGATACTAATATGATAATACGTAATGAAAATGCTACTACTATTAATGATAATAATATGTAATTTAATTTAAAAAAAGAAGGAAAACAAAGTGATACAACTGCTCATCACCAGCCGACTGATGCTCAGCCAGTCCTTGAGTAGTTATCCCCTTCCTGATCAACTCCCCCAACTCATATACCGATCATGACGTTTGGTGCCATAAAATGTCCCTTTGGTCACGTTGGTCAGTTTGGTCAGCTGTCTGGGCTGTTTCCACTCCCAGCTTCTTGTACAGCAGAAGCTAGGAACGCAGGTGCATTATCAGAAACCGAAGTCCTTGACTTGGTATAAAATTTCCTGAGCAACAACTAAAAACATTACTGTTATCAATATTCTTCTCAGCACAAATCCAAAACATAGCCTCATACTAGCTACTGTGAGGAAAATTAACTCTACCCCAACCAAAGCAGGTCAGCTTCGATGTGCAATCCTGACCTAAAGCACATCACTGACACAGATGCCCTCAACTGCAGCATTAATCAAGCCTATGCTGCGCCATTCTCACTCAGGATGCCTAACCCCAAAATCCACCCAGTTCTTTCCAGCAACATCTCAACAGCCCAGGCACAGGAGGCCAAAGTGCTTAACTGGGGCTTCCCCCATCCCCAGAGAAGGAAACTGCGCAGCAGCATCAAACACTTGACATTTTGCTGAAACAAGCCTTTACAAACCAGGGAGAAGGTGCAGAATACTGTGAAACTTGTCTCCGAGGCGAGGCTGTGCAGTAAACACTATTTACAGTCATCTCTTACAGTAACACCCCTCGATGGACCGCACGGATAAGTACAAGTGCCAAAGCCACCCGAATCCCAGTGGCAGACACCATTCTGGGCAGACAAGGAACCTGGCGACATCCAGGTGAGATGTTCCACGTGCGCAGCGATGGCTGCTGGGTGGCTCACAGGATGCCCAGGCAGGGGACCCCATGCCTAACTGCTTTAGAGCAAGAATGGGGGCTTCCACACAGCCATGGTCTCACGCACGGTGCTCAAACTGCAAGGGTGATCTCATGCCACCTCTAGCACATGCCCAATTCACCTGGGACAAGGCCATTTCTTCTTGCTGCCCAACATCTTGTTCAGTCTCCAAGTGGAATAGCACTGGGCTTAAAGTTCACCGAACTTTAAACAAAGCTGATATGGCTGAGGCCATGCTTCAGGTTAAAAATTACTCATTTACTTTATTTAAACAAATCTGCCTACTTTTACTCCAATACACTTTTAAGGGACAAGGTTTTTATTTGGGAATGCCACGGTAGTCTCATGGGAGCCGATCCTAGATGAGCATCTCCGCATTCCTCCCTTTTCTTGCTGCAGGGATCCTTAGCAGCAGTGTACCTCACTGTTCCACAACCTACCCCTCCAGTTTCTCAGGATGGGAGCTTGGCTGCTACCACACCAGGCTTTAAGCTTGCACAGGCATCTGAAGACACACAGTGCTGGCCATCCTGGGGTCTCCTGACAGCAGGCACACCATTTCTCTTCCATCCTCACGCCATCACACCAGTAGCCCTGAGGCAAAACTGGCAGAGAACCCCCAAGCCCTGGGTATGCTGGTTGGAGTATCTCCTCTCATGTAGGAGGAGCTGCAAGTCCCATATCAAAGCAAAGAAAAATGACAGAGAAGCCCAGCAAAGCCCTCTCACACTATTTTGGGATTATTAATTTGCATTTCAACTGTGTTTTTGTTTATTATTTTGTTTTCCAAGATTCAGGCTGATTCAGCTAAGGTTCTCCTGCTTCCACTAAAATGTGTATCTCTCTCCAACATGTAACAAAAACATATACCTATCTAGTTATATACCTATTCCCACCTATTTTTGAATTAGGAAATAATGCGTTCAGGATACAATAAGAAATTGATATTGCTGAAACAAAAGCTGTCTAACTCGCTATAGGTCAGAAACGTATGCTGTCAAGGGAAATTACTTTTACAAGTCTTCACTTCTGAAATTTTCTTCCTCCTGAAGTTATTAAACATAGAAATCACTAGTTAAAGAAAAAAACACCCAAAAACACGCATCAGTCTGATGAATATATTCTGAAGTCTGTTAGGAACAATCATTTCCCTTTTTCTTTTTTCTCTCCCACAAAGTAGAGGGGTAAAAATTATAACCCTGCCCCTGTTTTCAGGTTCCTCCTACTTTGGGTTGTGTATAAAGCCTTATCTCGGCTGCATCTCCGTAAGGGTTTATCTGCAGCCATCTCGAAAAGGATGGAGCATCACCGCTGCAGAAACGCGCACACGCACAGCTACCCTCCGTGCCTGTTTTGGGAGGTCTTGGCGAGCTGATCGAGCATCAGAGCGCTTTCAGAGATCTCTGCAGATTACAGCTCAAAGAGATGAAAATCACATTTATGCGAGAGCGGGGAAGCGGAGCGGAAATTTCCCACGCGCTCACCCGGGGGGGCCGGCTCCCCCACACGCTTTGCCTGCGCCCACCGCCCAGCCACCCCTCGCCCCGCAATGCCGTCCCGCAGCCGTGCCGAGGGGAGCTGGCTTTACCCGGCCAAGGATGCGGAGCCAAGGGAGGGGCTGGAGATGGATCTATGTGACACCCGTGGGAAACCGGGTGCCTTCCTACGGAGCCTGCATCTCCACTCCTCTTCCTCCCGGGAAATCCTTCCTACGGCGCTTCACACCCAGTGAGGGGATGCCCTAATCACTGTGGCTTTTCCCCACGGCTGCCTACAGAGATCCATACACCCTCCTCCCACCCTCCACAAACCTCCTTTCTTGGAAGTCATTTTCTCAGCATTTATGGTCAGCTTTTCTCCCATCTCTCCTGGATGCCCTGCATGCCCTGCCTGTTCTGGGCTCAGGTCCTCTGCTCACCAAAGTGTTTCAGAGCCGATGAACGAGCGAGAAGCAATGCCCGAGATGGGTATTCTGCCACAGCACACCTCAGCATGGCCCTCAGGCATGCAAGACAGCAGAAGCTGTTTCCAAAGCACATGCAAAACTGCAGCAAAACCAAGCAGATGGGCTGGCACCACACTTCAGCATCAAGTATGCAAGATTAATCACTCCGTTAATCTTACAGTAGATAGGATTACATCTGTATCATCTTATCATTTAGTGTGGTGCAAGGTTTTGCTGAGCGTGCTCCACTGGTCTGGACACCCACCTTGGAGAACCATTGCTAAGTCTGGACACAACACACCGAAGCACACCCCTGTCCTCTCCTCTGACCATCCAGACCCAACGCACCAGCAGTCCCTCCTCTCCAACAGGCAGGCTCTGCTCAGCCACAAACCACTTCATAAGGCAGAAGGCGTCGGAGGCTCCCATGCAGCTACATGGAGCACTGTGGGGCAAAAAGAGGGTTTGGGCCTATTTTTGGTTTTACTTCCCTGTTCAGATGTGGCCAAAGGAGGAAAAACAGGCCCTTTTCCATTTCAGGTATTACCATATTAAACTGCATAACCGCTGACAAGAGGGTTGGGCAGACAGAGATACAGATATGACAGCCTAAATATATCATTTTGGTGTTTTTCAAATATTCAACTCCCCCAGCAGCCTTTGTGTATTACAAGCCAGGTCTAATCAGGCTGCCTAATCTGAAACCTAATCTTTGAGCAACCTGGTCTAGTGGAAGGTGTCCCTGCCCATGGCAGGGGGGTTGGAACTGGATGATCTTTAAGGTCCCTTCCAACCTGAACTATTCTGTGAATCTATGAAACCATATTTGGTAACAGGGGATTGGGTTTGGCTGTTCTAAAGGAAGACTTCTGAGCATTTCTAAAGGTCCTAAAGATTTTGTCTTGACACAAATAGAAGGTAACTCTTCAGTTAAGAGGAGTATCTCTGCCCTAAAAGTGAACCTGTAATTGAGAGGTTGGCTTGTCCTTAGATTTCAGCTCTCCCAAAAACTGGCATCCAACCAAACTGAAATAATAGTGATCAGTCACCGCTGCGTCTCTGTACTCTGCCTGTGCACACAGAGCTCCCACACCTCCTAATCAGGGTGACTCCCATATCTACACAAGATCATGCTATGTCACCAGCCCACCTGAGGTCACACCCCAAGACACATCTTTGGCCAGCGAGCAGAGGATTTCCACAGAGCAGCAAGGAAGAAAACCAAAACTAGAGAAAACAAAAGCTTTACAGGGGCAGAGCTCCACGGGTGACCTGCTTTTTTGATCCTCTTTTCTATACCCAAATCCCACCTAACCAGAAGTCAACCTGTTTGCAGCTTAGTTTCCTTCTTTCCCCATGAAAAGGGCAGCTGTCAAAAGATGTCCAAGACAAAGCGCCATGCTCGCTTTCCCTCTCACCAGCCTCCAGCAGTGAGTTGCCGCTCCTGCCAATGCTCCCCAGGCCCCATGCCGCTCTGTCTTGACACCTGTGCAAATTTTGGCTGCTCTCTGCCCTCGTTGGGGATGGAACATCAACAGCCCCCAGGTAGGCAGGCTGCTGGCGCTCCACCACCCCGGCCCAAGCGCTTCAGTTTGTAATGCTAAAGGTAATACAACACGGGGAGGGAGAATTGTTCCCTGGCCAGAAAGGGAGAAAGGGTGGTGCATTTTCCATATTAAAGATTCAGGTTTTAAGAGGAGAGGACATTAGCATATTTCCAGCAGAAGAGGAAGTGGGGAGCAACATCTGGCACCCTCCGTGCCAGCAAGTCAAGGTTTTAAAGAAGCAGTTATACAACATCCTCCCAGACCTTTCTTACACATGAAAACAGGCATAAATCCAATACTTGTATTTGCAGTATTTGACTTACTGGACTAATCGGGCCCAAAGCTGAAGAGTTCTACGAACATTCAGTACATGACACTGACCTCTTGGCCAAGTTCCTCAACCCAAGAAGCAGCTGCCGAAGGCTTGCAGCGCTGCGATAAGGGGCAGGATGCCCGGCAGGGAAGAGTGACAGGAAGGAAAAGAAGGGGCACCACCAACAAAAGCGCTTCAGGCAGAGGTCTGCTGTGAAAGCAGACGGCTAATTACCCTACCACCACTGGCAATATCCCCAGAGGGTTCATGGGGAAAGCCCTAACCAAAAGGAGCCCAAGCACACATCTTATCAATTTTATGTAAGTCAGAATAATCACTGGAGCTCAGACATGTATCTCTGCAGCATAACCACTATGTATCAACATCTACAAGGGCTCCCACAAGAAGCAGAATAAATGTTTTATTTTGCTTTAAAAGAGAAATATAGGATAGTTGCAAGGGAGTGGCAGAGAACCCTTCCTGTTTTCTGTACTGTCCTCCCAACTCCGCATGCAAAAGGAGACAGCCCCAGTGCCTCTGAATGTATGTGACCCCGTCATGCCGACGGAAGCCATGCTCTTGCTGCAGGCATAGGAAAGGGAAAAGAGGGGCAGGGAAAAGAAGGGGAAGCGCCATGGTCATCAGCTTCATCTCCAGGTTCCTTCACTATCAGGAGCGGTTCCTGTCAAACCCTTCCAGGCAGAAGCAGACTGCCAGGTAAGATCTGTAGGAGATGCTACCACAGGGAGTGCATCCATGCTCTGCACACAATTCTTCATGCTCCCATCTCCCTTTTAGCTGAGTTCTCTAGCCTAGGAAAGAGATTAAGGAGAAGCTGTTAGACAGCCACATCAGGCTGATCAGAAGGCACTGGACTGGGGACTACAGCCACCATCTGGGACCACACAGCAAGTCAGCAGTGACACAGGAACACCCAGAGCCTGGAGATGCTGCTGCACCTGCACCATGGGCAGGGGTGTCCTGGAGTAACAACCGAGCCGCCAACACTGTTAAACCTAACTTGTGCTCAGGTAGAACAGCACATGGCCTTACTCTGAAGGCAAAACCGAAGGTTTTCTGCGTGCTGCAGAACTCCCCAGAGCCTAATGCCAGCAGCCAGGGTCGGGGAGAGCTGGTAATGACAGATCAGGGCAGAATAACTCACCCTCAGCACTGGAGTTTTCGGTCCTTAAGGGGATCTCAGCAATGCAGCCTAGATAAACACATGTTCAAAGCCTTTTTTGCAGATCCTTCTCCCACTGAAGCATTAACAGCAAAACCCACCACCTACACTGATGTAACGGAGCAGTGATGCACTGCACTTATCTGATGACCCTTGTTGGAAACACAAAAGAGCCTTTCCAGAGTCTATTTTTCTAACCTCTCCCCTACTTCTAAAAGAAATTCCGTGTACTGCAGCACATGTCCTAAAATCCTCTTAAATAAGATATTAATCACAAGACTGTTTATCAAGTGAGAGCACACGGTCCGCTCGAAAAACACTGCCTCCCATAATTATCCTGCCCTGGGCAAGTTTCCAGTGTATGTGCATGGCCTGGCATATGTTTCACTGCTGAGACCAGTGGCTCAGCTTTCCGCTCTCGGCAGGGAACCCAAGCACTCATGGCTTAAGGAGAGGTCCTGATACACCCATATCCCAAATTACTGCCAGCTTGAACCACCCGAGGACCCTCACCCACTGCAGCACACTACATCAGGGGAGGGAAAACAGTGGGGAAAAGGTAAGCTTAGCCTTTATAAAGCGAGGAAGGGGAGGAAGATAGAAATGAAGAGAGAGGTAAAAAGAAGGAAGACGGGAAAAGGAAGAGGGTGCTGCTCGGTGCAGAGAGGCACCAGCACACAACGCCTTACCACGAGCACTGAGGTGTTGGCTGCCGCAGATTCTTGCCAGATGAGAGATAATGAAACTAAAACGACACTTCAGGGTTAGGTCAAAGGGGAGGAAAACAAAGAGTTGGCTGCTAGACTGAAAAGTAACGTTTCTCGCTTCTTCTGGCCAACGGCGGTACCTCGGTGTAGCGGCACCTCTGAGAGCCACCTCGCCCAGCAAGGGCTCAGCCATCACGGCGGGAGCCAGCGCAAGAGCCACCCTCCAGCGAGGAAATCTGGACAGGCGGACCACAGGACAGCTGTAATGCAGCACAGGAAGGCTGGATGAGTAATGGCAGCCTCAGCCCCAGCCCATTTACATGCCAGGCTAGGAAATCCCCAGCCGGCAGCTCCGCAGAGCAGCAGGCTTCATCCCCTTGCAGCAGGCTGTGCTCACACCAGGCTGTGGGGCCTGCAGTAAGGGCACATTTAAGTTAGAGAAATAATGCAAAGAGGAAAGAAGAGGGATGCAGAGGATCACAGGCAGTCGAGCAAGCCCTGCACACCAGCTGTCCAGCCATGCTGCACTTTGCCAGGGACATCACTTTTAAAAAGAAGACAATCTACCTCCAGCTCCCCCTGCCCAAGTCTGGTGTTACACGTCTGAAAAGTGCACCCAGAGGTGCCATGGGAGGCATGCAGCTTCTGCTGCGGCAGCTGCAGAGCTGGGAGAGGAAGCACAGCAGCTAGGCTGGGGCCAAGGGCTCAGCCGTCTGCCAGCTCCCTCCTACTAACAGGGCATGATGCTCAGAAACATTCACCAGTATCTCTGGGAAGCCAGAGGACTGGGGGGGGACACATGCCCCTCCCCACAGCAGGACAGCGAGACTGCCTGCCTGGCAGCTCCGCTGACAGCCTGGCTCCTTCCAGATGTGCACAGAGCCCGGGCCAGGAGCCTCCAGCTGTGGGATTGAGCAGCATCCTTCAGCACAGCTCAAATCCTCAGCCCTTGCCCTACAAGCCGCAAGCACAGGAGTGATCAAGCTCCCTTGCCTTCTGGTCAAGCCCAAATTTGACAAATTTATCAACACAGCACTTGAACAGGGAAAGCATTTGCACCACCAGGAATACTAGCAGAGAGTTACTGGAAGAAAATACATCTTGATAGATGCCAAAGTTAAGCAAGGACCCCAAATTACCCCCACATGCACAGTTGTAAAAATTGTCATGGATTTATCATTAATTCTTCTTCCCTCCTCAGACAGAGGATTGGTATGGAACTGGAGGATGCTGAAGGTCTAGTACCAGCCCAGATGAGTTTATCTGCCTGAAGGCAAATAATTAATACCCTTGTAACATCCACGCTCCAGCACGACAGGTATGTGCACTAACAGTCAGCAATCTCAGACAGTGGGACCAGGAGGCGCGAAGAGGCAGCAAGCCTCTGCTGTCATTCAGCATCCCTCCCACTGGCAGCTGGCAGAGACTTACAGCTTATCTTCTTTCTATGGGTGAGAAATTATTTCTCATTCCCACCTTACCCAGCTGCAGCATAACCAATTGCCTAACAGCTGCTTTGGCAAGGGAAACGCATCCTGCTGTCTGTGTTCTTGTAAAAGAAACAGCATTTGTTTATTGCTTAATTGTTAATGGTGATTCATCCCAAAGTTAGAAATCTTGCCACCACAACCCTTCTACAACATAACAATCAAAACCTTGCCAGTTGTGTTAATTATGGTTAACGAGAAAACCACGCTGCCGCAGGGCGTCCTGCCCAGGATGCACGCGCAGGGACCTGTGCCCGCGGCGCATGGCGCTCAGTGAATAACCAGGGAGCCTGGGTAGGACGGGTATACCTGCTGCAGGGGAGTGGGACGTGAAGCCCAGCCAAGGGCTCAGCCAAGCACCAGGATGTGAAGCCCAGCCAAGAAACAGGATGTGATGCTGAGGAGTTTCAGACCAGGGTTGGTCAAAGAAGAAGACTAAGACAAAGACCTGGATGTGATCTGGGAACAAGCTGGAGAAGAGGCAACAGCTGGAGCAATGACCTGCCTCTCAGGCCACCAACAGAGCCCGCGGCTCCCCAGGTCACCAGTGCCAGCCAAGAAATCCTCTCTGCACAATCTATCAAAGCACCTGACCCTTCCCACTGATGGAGACTGTTTCAGTGCTCCCCTCCACTGATCACTCCAGCGGCAGAAGCCTGTGTGGTGGGCTGAGGAGCCCAGCCCCTGGCACAACAGCCTTCTCCTTTCCCCACACATCACAGAACAGCAGAAGACCTGCATCTCATTTTGTCACAGCAGACTTCCCTCACGCAGCAGAAGCACCCTCTGAATGACGGCACTGCCTGGTGTTTTTTTTCACTAAGAAAGATTAAAAAAAAAGGGCATCATAAATAAAGCACAAAGGCCAGATTAAGTGCCATGAGAGAGGCAAATCAAAGCTGCCAGAGGGAAGTGATTCCTGCCTTGCTTCTGTTAGAGCTGCTACAAAACCAAAACAAACACCTTAAAATAAACTTTTCACATCCCTTATTGCCAGACCCTTTGCACAAGGCCAGACCCATGATTAAGCCTGCACATGGGCTGAGTTTGCAGCACCAGAAGTTGATTTCATGGATGTCAGAATTGGTTAAAAGGAATGAAATGCTGGCAAACTCACAGAAGAGCACCCAAAATCGCCTGTCTACCCTGTGCGTACCTCAGGTCCCCATCTCTACAGAGATACACTACAACAAATTGCACAGCGAACTGCAAATGCTCAGGCATTTATGAGAAGCATACTGGAGAACTTAGGTTTCTGGTTTTGGGGCAGGGTTTAAGTGCACAACAAGTAAAGCACAGTCTCAAGCAGCAAAAGAAAAAAAGAAAACCCAAACCAACCAACAAAAAAAAAAACCCAAACCAACAACAAACATGCATTTGTTGTGCAAAATGAGCAAGGCAGCATCATGCTGAGAAACTGCTGTGAAACCACGCCATCAGAAGCTGTAGCACACATACAAGTCAAATTTGGGCTGAACAAGTAACTTAAATGCTACCCTGTTTTCTGAGAGCCTGGCTTTGCAACCCTCTCCTCCTGCTGTTGAGGTCCACGTGGACAGCTTAACAATTCTACAAGGACACAATACTACTTGATAACCTGCTATTTTCACAATGTGGATATTAATTTTTGGCATGTCTGATGCTACTAGAATACCACCTCTGCTACAAAGCAGAATCCTCTTATAAATAAATTATAATTTAAAAAAATGAAAACAAAGGCATGAACATAGTTTGAACTACAGGAATTGCAGAAGTTGCATTCCTTTTGATGGGACCGAGCTTTGCTCAGTTTTGATGCCTTCAGCCTAACAAGCTATTGTTGGCCCTTGCTCAATTCAATTGCTTCACAATACTGCAGGAGAAAGACTTCAGGCACCAACCACCACTGAAGCTAGAGGAGCAGGAGGCACCAGTATCCAGGGCAAGTACAGAAGTTCCTCCACTTTGACTGAAAGACACATTTCCCCTTGATTAAAGCAGTTTCCAGGACAAGCCGAGGGTGACCGCAGACTGCTGCGATTAATCCCAGGCACACACATCAGATGGTCAGTTTATGCCCAGGCGACCCAACCTCACCTCAGAGCAACAGGTCTTTGCCCACACCGGACGAACGCAGAAGACACGGCAGCCCAAAGGCCATCCCTCCTGCAGAGGAGGGGCTCAGCGGCCATGAGAGCAGCGAAGGCACCAAGACGCTACCTTCGGTGAGGATCTGGGGATGATGTGATTGCCACTGCCAGACCTCAACCTCTGCTCCCCAGGATGAGGGTTACAGCCCTCAAGGGGTTACTGGCTGCTGTCTTGGCCATGTGCCTAGGGAAACACACACCCCAGCTGTGACACTATCAGGATAGTAGCGAAGAAATCCCCCCCTACCACACCCCCTTCCCCTGAGCAGAGCTAGAAACTCACCTGTTGAAAGGCAGATTCAAGCAGGACTTTGTTTCCCACACCTCACCAGGACACAGAAACATGGCCAACCCACACAGCAGCCATGGTTCAAGCAGGAGCTTGAAGAAAGATTACCTGTGCAAATTATGGCTAATCCGATCCCTGCCACCCAGAGCAGCAGCCTCACCCTGGCCATACCCCGGCAGGATCCTTCTTCCACACCTACCAGCCTCACAGAACTTTCTCACCGCTCTCCCCAAACAAGGTACGGCAAGCACAAACATTTCCATCTCCAGCCTATCTTGCTTGAGATAAACCCAGCTTCCTTGATCCTCCTCCCCAAACCAGAGCTGAAGAGCTGCTCATTTTCCAGTGAGCAACACCAAAGTAGCTTCTCCCCAGGCTTTTTTTCAGGGGGTAGTTTTTGCAGCTCATCTGCTCTGAACCAGTACACCTACTTTTTGACACAAACACACAGCTAACAGTCTCCCGGTAGCCAGCTATAAACAATTTCATTAGAAGTACTGATAACAGTAAAAGCTAAATTCAGTTTGGGGAAAAATAAGAGCACCTAGAGGGAAGAGAGGCAGAAGGCAGAACGTACCTGAGCATTTGGAGTTGGGGGGTGTTGGGCTTTGTTTGTTTGGTGGGTTTTGGTTTGTTTTCTCTCTTTTTTTTTTACCTCCAGAGTTTGTTTTCATGAAACCTACGAGAAAGCAAGCAAAGGATGTGGGGATGCTCAAAGATGCTCAAGGACCAGAGAGACCTGAAGCTCTCTAGGAGGTGGCTGGTTAGGAACCTGGCAGAAGCAGAGAGGGGCAAGGAGGAGCAATAGTGGAAGGAGGAGAAGGTTTCTTGGAGCGTATGGTTAGCCAGGGTTTGGGTCAAAGGAGAAGGTGTGCAGATTCGATATTCTGGGCATGCAATTTAGGCTTCCCATCTAAGAAATACTTTAAAACAACTGCAAGATTGCAATTCCCAGCATTAAAGCATGTGACAGCCTGTGGGGCAATCTCAGATGGGGAGAAGCAGGACACGATTACCTTCATGCCCAGTCTCAGCATTCTCACTTCAGAAAAGCTGTCAGTAATGGAAAATACTAGACGCAAACCCCCCCCCCTCCCCACCAGCACAGCCTGCGGTTACCGAAATCCTGGCAGGTGAGCGTAGGGCAGAAATGGCAGGCCACGTCTCCAAAAGTCACCGTCACGGCCCGGCAGCCCCCGGGTGCCAGCTGGCTGAGAACAGCACGTGTGGGGGCTGCACACTCAGGGGACACGGGGGGCTGGCAACACGCCTGCAGATGCTCCCTCCGCTTACAGGGAGTCCTGCGTAGTGTTTAATGACACCCCAGGTTTGTTTTCTTCCACAGTAGGGAGTTATGGCAACCAGGGGAGATCTACGTGGCCGGAAGATGGGAAGGGCTGTCAGGCACTGGAATGGGCTGCCCAGGGAGATGGCGGAGTCACCATACCTAGGGGGATTTAAGAGAAGTGTAGATGTGGTGTTTAGGGACGTGGTTTAGGGGTGGGTTTGTCAGTGCTGGGTTAACAGTTAGACTCAACGAGCTTAAAGGTCTTTTCCAACCCAAACAACTCTGTGATGCCAAGAAAGGCCCAAGACCTCCTGACAACAGTGACTGGTTTCATGGGCTCGGTCACAGATCAGACCACCACTGAGGTGCTCAGAAGGCTGAGCGCTGCCCACATAAGGGCTCTGGCAGACGGGCAACCTAAGGCACAGCTTAACGCCCTGCTGACGGTGGGGCTGAGCCACGAGCAGAAGTGGCCATGACAGAGCCACCCCATTCCTGCCCAGGCTCCCACAGCCTCAGCAGTTGGCACCCCCTTGTCACACCAACCTACTCTGGTACACGCGTGGCAGGGAGTGACGTCCATGCCTGAGAACGCCTCACAGATGCACAACGCTGGCACCAGCGAGATGACGCTTAGGCACCAAATTAAACACTTGAAATACTACCTCCAGGCGTTTTACTTGTTGTCCTTACCCAGCTTAACAGCTCAGCTCAGAGGTTGCAAGGGAAGAGTGGGGAGGAAAAGGCATTTCTGCAATACCTCAAAAAAGTCTGGTTTCCAGAGTGTTGTCTGCATGGAGACAGATGGGAAAAAAATCAAGCTAAATTAATGGCAGACATGAATTTTAAAAGTATGAGTTAATATGCATTAATGACCTTGGTACACCCTCACATCTGTAGCTACAGTAAGCTTAAATTTCATTAATTTCCATTAACTTCCAGCATGAACCAAACTAAAATTAATTAGGAGTGTCCACACTGAAACTTAATACCATTTCTGACATCAAATTTTACAACTGATGTTTAATTAAGATTTCTGAATTTTTCTCTGTAGATCACCAATATATGAGCATCTATCCATCTAATTAAATAATCCATGAATATCCAAGAAAATATTTATCCAGTTGCACCTGCCCAATAACTAGGAAAATGTCTCAACCTCAGAACAGGTCGTTCATTGAAATGCTCTGTTGTTGTCCATCTGAAAGAGACCGGTGTTTTGCAAAGTGACTTACAAAGTGATAATAACTTTCCAGAATTGAGAGCGGAAAGGCAGAAGGGAGCAATGCCACACTTGAAAATTAACTTGATTTTTAGCCCAGGTGCAGACTTGAAGGACTTCCCCTCGATTTTTAAAAAAAGCCCTTCTAACCACATTTGAAATTGCTGAGCCGCATCCACTGGACCTAAATATTCCTGGTCCACACCCACGCAAGGTTATAAAAGAATAAAATAGAAGACAGCAAGTAGTGACTGCTCTGAAAACTAGCAGATAAACACAAAGCAAGTGTGATTCCTTCCATGCAGCTCTCCCGTCTCTCTGTGCCTTCCAGATCCCTGTTAAGAGCAGGCCGCCTTGCTGCCGGCTGGCATGGCCACCTCGGCAGAGGTCCATGAGCACAACACATACGGCCACCACTCAATGCCAGGTCTCCATCACCTTTTCAGACTCCTCATCCCATAGCTGAACGTCTCATTTTGCCAGATTCAAGACGGCTGTTCTTTAAACACAGGTTAAATTAAATCTGAAGAGCCTAAAAATGCCGATGATCCCTCAGTCGCCACTTTGTGTCGTGAGCAGGAAGACTGACTAACCCACCATGCCATTCATCCTTGAATTCAAGTGTCCTTCCAGCATTGCTCTTCCTTCTCTTTGAGCTGGCCACCCTCAGATCTCTCAAAATACCCTTTCATGTTACAGGCACTTCAGGAATCCCCTTGACGCCAACACTAAAACGCATCCCTTGGGATTATTTCCTTCATCATTGCTCCTGATTCATTCAACCTGAATCCCACCTCTGTCACACAGACACAATGGGATGAGAGCAAAATCCATTTTTTGAGAACATTTCCCTCTCTGCTCGTTTCTTACAAAGTGCCCCACCCCACGACAATTTGTTATGCTGGGGAAATAAGAGCTGGGTGTAGTATTAACATAAATTTATAATAAAATGTAAACAAAAAAGATAGTTTGATGCCAACAATTATAATCTTGTACATCCAAAACTCTAATTTCCTCAAGACTCCTTGCAAGCACAAAAGAAAGGCAGGATTACAGTTGGGTCATTGTGACAGTCAAGAAATAACACAGTGATTATCCATCCCTGGACCAAAGTAAGATCTTTACATTATGCAGAACTATACCGTGGGGGACAGAGGAAAAAAAAAACAAAAAAACAAAGCCAGTACAAACAAAGAAACCCACAACACACAACCAAATAAAGAAACACAACATCCCAACTTTGCTACCAAAGGATCATATATTTTCAGTCGTGCTAGGCAATGTAACTCATAGCATGAAGGTATCTTCTTGGAGCAATCAGAGATTTTAAAAAAATGTATTTATTTAAAACCCAAATGAATTGCTTTCGAGATGTGCTCTGTGTCTGAGCTGCTCTGTTCACAAGGCACAGGGAGCTCTACACTACCCCTCCACTAGCAGCGTTTCCCTTGTCTTACAAACAAAGTTAGAAATACACCCCAAAAATCTCATACTCTGGTACAGAGAGTTAAATGTTATTTCAAGATAGAAAGCAGCTCCTCGAGATTAGTCATCTGCAGGGGAAAAACCATGGCCACGGATCTCTTTCAGTCCCCAGGAGATCCGTTTTAGAAAGTAGCTATCACTGCTGCAAGATTGCCGTGACAATTTCCATTGTCACCCCATCCCACTGAGTGTCAACACTCCCTCCTCACGGACCAGGGCTCCGCTGGCACATGCAGGGTATTTGGGGAAAATCCAGGGAGCGCAGTCAGGCTGATTCGAACCCCTCTGGTTTTCTAATCAGCAAATGCTGTATTTCCAAATTACAAAGGGCAAGCCACAATGCATATTAAAAATAATAATCACTGCTGTCAACAACTTCTGGTTTTCTGCAAAATTTTACAGTTGAAAATGAAACTCCTCCATCTATCCTAAGTGGGAATGGGCGCAGTATTTATGAGTCTCTCACCCCCAGGAATCCCAGGCACAAGCTCCATGACAAACACGCCTGGCAGTACCACGGGAGCTGCTGAACGAAGATCAGCATGAAACGCACGGACAATTGGCATCCCGTGCTGGATGCGTTTAGGTTCTCCGCTTCCTCCAGCGGCGCAGAGGTACCTACCAGCAAGCAGCTTTGCCCAGTTCATTTTCAGTAGCTGCCAGTTCCTGGAGGAAACACACATCAGGAGCACACAGAAATGTTAGCACAGTCTGGCAAAGAGCTCTCTTCTTCTGCCTGTACAGATGTACCACTGCCAGGCAAAGGCAGCCAGGGCACAGGAGTAAATGTGAAAAAGCGGAGGACGCCCTGCCCTTCAGCATCCTGTCGGTAAAGGGGGGTTATTCTGTGCAACGCTTCTATTTTAAATAAAGATCTCACAAACAGACTTTTTTTTTTTTTAGCTATTAGAACAAGAATCAGCAAGATACTGTGGTGCCGCTTGCTGTGCAACCTTTGTTTGAGAACAGAGGTTGTGGTAACTTGTGAGCATCGGATCATGAGCAAATATTTAAGGTCATCTGATGACTTACTGGCAGACCTGTAAGTCCAGAGACACCCCAAGCCAAGCGCCCAAGGCAGAAACTCAGCTTCCAAACAGGCTGAGGGACCAGCAAACCCAAGCTAAGCAAAGGCATCACTTGGGACCTGCCCAGACAGAAAACTAGAGGACAGACCTCCTGCGTTGCACAGAGGTGCTCAGTCATGCAGCCCTGTTACTAGTGTCACAGATGAGCTCATAGGACCAAATCAGGATTCATACGCAACGACAAGGATCTCTCTTGCAGAGCTAAAATCAGAACAAGTAGGAATGGGCTTAAGTGCTGCCTTAAAATAGCTGAAGTCACTGCTTTGCAGACCCAATTCTGGACCCTCCTTTTTATCACTGGTCACCTTGTTACTCCAGGAGTCAGAAGGAAAACTCACCCACGAGTGGAACAAGCAGACGTGCATTCACATCGGTACCAACAGCGAGCCTCAGGGAGGGATTTTGTGGAGGAAGCTTTGGGTTCACACCTCACTGAAGGCTGTGCACGTTTCAGAAAGGAAACAAGCCTCTATTTTTACCTGTAAGCAAGTGGCTCAAATACATGAATTTTTCCAAAGTTTTTAATCACACAAGTGATTAGAGCATCAGATGACAATGATTCAAAAACTTTATACTGAAAGCATCTCATTTCATCTTTCAGTTTTCTAATCAGCACAATTATAATTAAAAGAACATTCAAAGGAACCACTTTATTTCACACTTCATAGACAAGTTACCAATCAAGCAGCACAGACTTCAAGCACATCTGAAGTCCCCAAGAATTTTAGTCCATCTCCACGTAATCTCAAGGAAAACGTTCTCCAAACACAAGGATCTCCAGCAGTTGGGCCACCTTACACTCAGAAAGCCTGACCTCAGCAAAGCACTTACAGCAAAAGCTCTAATATGTAGGTCAGCAATCTAAGAGCAGCTATGGTTAAGACAAAGCATCAGATTGATTCATAATGCTCTTTGATTGCTAATCCTGTGCAGAATTGTGATTTACTTCACTCTAGCAAAACCCCAGGGCTATGGAAAAGGTCCATGCATTTTGTAAAGGATCATCAAAACGATTCTGTCAGGTCTTTTATCGTGATCTTTATGAATGTTGAGTTGAGAACAGGAAAATGACATTTTCACGGAGGGCTGTGAGCACCACTGAGCCTCTCCTGTGGAAAGGGAGGGACCATGACTCCACTGCATCATTTCTGCCCTTTCAACAGCTGCCAATGCAACACATCGAGCGGGTCAGGAGAAGCACAGGAGGTGGAAGAACTTGAGTTCAAACATCTCCTCTGCGCCAGCCAGCCTGAGAGCAAAGGGCAGAACAACGCGATATGGATTTCGGCCAGCACCAGTTATCGTCCTCCACTTCCCCCAGCCTGGAGCAACACAGAGGCGGGGAGAGACGCGTGCTTCCCAAGTGTCTGCGGTTAGGATGCCTGCGCGGGTGGGTGTCATGCCAGCACTGCCTTGGGCAAAGGGCTGCCCTTCAGCGAGCCATCTATCCTCTGGCAGAGGCAGGCAGGGAAATAAGCCTCTGAATATACAGTCATCTGCTTCTACAGCTGTGTTCCTCTTGTGCCACAGTCTCAAGTGGGGACTTAAAGATAGAAAAGGTTACTGGCTATGCCTGCTTTGCCCTTCCCTAGGCCACCCCAGCCATCTCATACTGGCACCTCTCATTCCTCCCATGCATTTCCAGCTCCTGCAGCAGAGGACTCTGCCAGCAATCGCTTCAAACCAAGATTTAAATACTTGCCTATTTTGCCCCTAGAAAAACGGGTCTCTGTACGATGACGCACCTCCATTTCCCGAGTTTGGTTTTAACCAAGATACAGAGTATTTGCAAACAAACAGTAGCCACCGGAGCAAGCAGCCCGCTTATCAAAGCCTCATCAAATATGTGTTTGCGCAGGAAGCAGGCAGAGATGATCACGTATTCCTCCTGCTTCCCGAAAATTTCACCTCACGCTTGCTGTCAGGAAGGGATGCGTGTGCGCCCAGCTAAGCGCCGCAGCACCGCTGATAATGTGGCAGCCCACTGCGCGGGGTGTTTATCTCCACTGTCAGGACAGCCACCGCTTTTGCCGGAGGCACGTGCTTCGGGAGACCACCCCACAATAACCCACAAAGCCCACACCAAGTCACCACCGCTGCGTATGAACGCAGCCCAAAACATCCCTCCTTCCACGGTATTTTGCCTACCCAAGGGAAGTAACCATAAACCGAAGGAAATAAAGCCAGAGGATAGATTTATCTGGAGCCAGGCTGCAGCGGTTCACGGCTGTCCTGTCCCCAGCACGCAGGGCAGCTGCGTCGGAGCTCCCCGAGCACACACGCCTCAGCACCGCAGAGCTGCTCGTCGCTGCAGCACAATCACCTCCAGCCACAGCAAACCTGTTTATTAGCTAAACCGACAGAAATTGGATGATTTGCCAAGCCTCAGCACCTGCGCCATCTCCCAAGAAGCAGCTTACACCGAGGTGAGGAGATCAGCTGCCTCTGGGAAGGCAGTGTAGAGCTGGAGGTAGGCTGCCTGCTCTCGGAGGTCCCCGTGCCCCCAAGCCCTCACCCTCCAACAGCAAAAGCTGCAGCTAATAGGAAAAGTTTGCCTCATTAGACACTCTTGGCCTCTGTCCCAGGGGCCTTCTGGGGAAGATTTTTCCTGGGAATATTCTTCCTCCAGGGGAACATTCACTCATGTCTATACGAACTGCTCAGTTACTCAAAGCTTCGCTTAAACCTTGCCTGGGTCACTGTGTCAGGGAAAAGGGCATGGTTATGAAGTGCAAGGGATGTGTGCTTGTTACCTTATCTTGTCCTGGACCCCAGCAGACGAGGAGAACTCTCCAAGACGCACGACCAAGGCCAATAACCAGGCGCTGCAGCAAAACCTGAGGACAGAAAACTGCCCCTTTCCCCCTCGGTAAGCCTCACTTCAGATAAGTGGGGTCTGGGGTCTCCTTCCACTGACTGCCCTCCGAGAGCAAGAGGATAGCACAGGCATGCATCAGTGCTCCCACGTATTTGAGATTATTCCAGCTCAGGGAAATTATTCCACAATCCTTCCTGTAAGGAGGGTTATAAAATCCCGTTAGGTTAGCTACCAACCCTTTAGGCAAGCGCAGTCTGGTGAGCGTGCCACTAAGCAGTCGCACACTGCGAGTTGTATTCATCCCTCGCACATTAATAGGCAGCTCCGGTTCCTCAGTCCCTCACAGCCAAGAAAATCCACTCCATCCAGCTGCCCCACGATGGCACCTTTTCCCTCTCAGATATTTTTGTTTTGACGCTGTCAGTGATTAGATCCAGTTGCAACAAGCACTTATGGAAACAGCACGGAGCAGGGGTTTCCATGCCTTCACCTCCCCGGGTCCCCTTCCACCGCCCCAATTTGCAAGACTCATAAATGCAGGAACTGGGATTTGCCCCGCAAGCGAAGACACAGCACGGCAACACTTGCACCCAAGCGTTATTCCTCCCCGCAGCCTGACCTGCTGCGAGCTATGACAAACGAACCCAGCTACTTCTACAATTCCTTCCCGCGTGTATCCCTCGCTACAGCTCGGAGCTCCGCGCGGGCTGACCCACACCAGCAAGGCGCGGCTGGATTCAGACGGGAATAAGCATGGACACGGGGAGCGGACGGGCGTTACCTGCCTCCCGCCCGGCCTCCCTC
>NW_010226654.1:0-510 GCF_000690775.1 Eurypyga helias
ACAGAATGTTGCATGCATCCTTTGCTCTTCCTTTACCCTGGCATCACGCCACAAATATGAATTATTTAGGGCAACATTTCACAGCTTTGTCAAACTTAACAGCCATGAAAGCTTCCTGAAAAATACCCTGAGCACCATTACCACCGTGATATTTCTGTGTTGAGAGTTCTGTGCAGAGCACTGCTGTAGCTGACACAAGCCCTGCACTAGAAACTTTCCCGGGGGGGCTGTACTGAGCTACCCTGAACTGGAATGAGGATTTCACCAAACTGCTCTTCTGCTGTCTCACAGGAATGCACCAATTCTTACTCCCCCCAGAACAGACTGGTTTTTAATGGATACTTTCACTCTGTTGTAACTCAATGTTAAATATCACTTCAGTTTAGATTTTTAGATTTCAAAACCTGAAACAAAATGTCATTTTATATTAACTTTCCACAGGAGATGACATGTTTGCTTTTGATTTCAAACAACCGGGGTTTTGCAGTTTGTTTGTTTGTTTGTTTGCTT
>NW_010226655.1:0-202 GCF_000690775.1 Eurypyga helias
GGTATTGACCCCCCAAGGCCTGGCGCTGACCCCCCCATGGCATCTCATGATCCAGCATTGTGCCCCATGACACCATGGTGTCCCCATGAACCCGCGCTGTCCCCCATGGCCCAACCATGTCCCCATGACCCCGTGGTGTCCCCATGTCCCTGTGCTGTCCCCCATGACCCAACCATGTCCCCCTGACCCCGTGCTGTCCCCA
>NW_010226655.1:1080-1348 GCF_000690775.1 Eurypyga helias
CTGTCCCCCATGACCCCATGTTGTCCCCCATGACCCAGCCATGTCCCCATGACCCCGTGCTGTCCCCCATGACCCCATGATGTCCCCATGACCCTGTGCTGTCCCCATGACCCCAGGCTGTCCCCCACAACCCAACCATGTCCCCATGACCTCGTGCTGTCCCCATGACCCCGTGCTCTCCCCCATGACCCCGTGGTGTCCCCAGGACCCAACCATGTCCCCATGACCCCATGTTGTCCCCATGACCTCCTGCTGTCCCCCATGACCC
>NW_010226656.1:0-3398 GCF_000690775.1 Eurypyga helias
GTGGATGCCAGGGGCTGTGGGGTTGCTGAGGATATGGAAGTTGTCCGGAGCCGAGAGCTGGTTCCGCACTTTCTGGGAACCAAAGCGTATGGATTCGCTGGCACTGCACGCCTGGTCCCCTCGCCGGGCTGGGGTACAGACCGCGCAGCCCCCAGCCTCTCGGGACGAGTCACCCTCTCCGCTGCAGCCCTGATCAAAAAAAGGTGGATTCAGGTAAACTGGAACTTCATGGTTTATGTTGGTCAAAGCTAAAAATCCCAGGAGTGCATCACATTCCCCAAAAGATTATTAAATTACACTTTATCAGTTAAAAACGAACGCTCTTCATGTGCAAAATATTTTATTTTTCAGTTGCATCGCTTCATCTCATCCCAAAGGTTTCTTTTCTCTGGCAACTTCTTGGTTTGCAGAAGAGAAAGAAACAGTTTGGAGCTGCCCAGAAATGATGCTCTTTTCCAGTCTTGGCACACAAACGTGTAACGGATCCGCACAATTCGTCCTGGCCACGCAGGGCTCGGACGGGGCTGGGGACAAGGAGGGACTCGGGTGACAAACATCCAAGCTCCTGTCCCTGGCTGCAGTGATGCTCTAATATGGCAAGGTTGGGAGAAATTATTCTAATAATAAACAACTCCAGGTCAGCTCTGCTGAGAGCAATGCCAAGGAAGTAAATCCTACAAGAAACAACGCTTAATTTAAGGCAAATCTGGGGCTCTGTGGGCTTGAAGCACTCCTGTCCCTCAGCCCAGCCAAGGTCCGAGGGGCTGTTTGGGCTGCTCCGAGGTAGCCCTGCCGGGTGGGCACCAAACCCCTTGGTGAGAAGGGCCACGGCAGCACCCACAGCGGTGCTTGTGCACCTCGGGGCCTTGGCAGGGATGCTGGAGGTGAGCCAGGGACACCCTCCGCATCTCTTTCACTTGTCAGCTGTCTCCCAATGGGACAAACACTTCCCCAGCCTCGCTCATCCCCATATCCTCACCCTGGGGCTAGCGGGACTGATGGAAGTCTCCTTGTCGCTCCCCTGGCTCCTTGCAGGTGGGTAATGGCACCTCGGGGCAGCCACAGAAAGGCACTTGAGTTTACAAAAAGAAATGGAATCATCACTCCTTCCTGTGGGCTTGGTTGGGAACAAGGTGGTTCTTGCTGCTGTTTGTCCTGACATCATTAGTCTTCAGAGTGAACAGCCACCTTGCAGGTACAGGCACCTCTTGTAGCTCTTGTAGCCCCTCTGCAAGCACCGCCGGCTGCTGTAGCCCCACATTTAGAGCTGGGTGAGGCTTCTGATGCAGGAAAACGGCAATGGGTGCAGACGGACATCCCTGCAAAGCTCGGCTTAATGATTTCTTTCCACCGTGCAGAAATGGTTTGCTTAAACCCCCCCTTTCTCCCGCTCCCCAAAAGTGGCATCGCGTTTGTTTAGTGGCAGGTTTCGGAGGAAATGTGATCCGTGTTTTCCGTTTGCTGTTGTGTAAGCCGGAGGGCTGCAGGTCGGGGCAGGCGGCGTGTGCCGGCCGGGGTGCCGGGGGAGGCAGCACGTGCGTCCCAGCTGGGGCACCCCAGGCACCTCTCTGCGGGCTGGAAAGGTTTCAGCTTTCCCGGAAACCATTACGAATTTCACAAAACAAACAAACACAGCACCCAAAATGAATAGTTCTGGTTGTAAAACTGCAAAAGAGAAATCCTGTTTGTACAGATACTTGTGGGAAAGCACCAGGAAGAAAACAAAGAGTAACGCTGACTGACTGACAGGTGAGGAGGGGGCTCGGATGAGGGAGTCTGATTTTTGGGGACAGATTAAAGGCAAGCAAAATTGCCACTGTCTGCTGGGCCCTGTGCTGGGGGCGGCAGGTCTGACCCAGACTGGAGAGGAGTGGAAGGAACATCTGCCCTGGGACACCTTGGGACAATTTTGGATGTGGACCTGGCTCGTTTCAGACCTTCTGGCTCTGCCCGCTGCTCGAGGAGAAGACTGACATGTTAAATAGTGCTGGTGCTCGGGGTAACAAGCTGCAAGGGAGCGCTGTGAGCGCATTAGCCGTGTTTGGATTTAATCAACCAAAAGGAAAAAAATAATAATCACAAAATGGGGTGAAACAGCACCAGAGAAATCCTCTGGCCATCCCCAACATCTGGGGCTGCCAGGGTGGCTCTGCATATACAGGGCAAGAGAGCCTGTCTCTGCCTCTGGAAGTCCTCCGTCCTCAGCAGGGGGGATGGAGCAGCCTGGAGCGGGGAGGAGGGTGCCCAACCCCAGAGTGTGGCTGGAGCAGAGCAGGGAATACAAGCCAGATGTGTCTGCTTTCATCCAGCTGTGCGTCTCTGGGACCCCTCTAGCAGGACTGGGACTTGAAGGCATTTTTGGGCCTCCCCCATACATCTTCAGGGCAGAGCTGGGGGGATACAGTTGCACAAAGGCCTTCATCTCCCCAGCTCGGGGTGTCTCCTGCTGGCACCAGCCCCAGGGGTGTCTGAGCAGGACACGGGGCAGGAGCAGGTCAGCGTGGTGGCTCGTCCCCAGTGCAGCCCGGTGAGCTGAGGGCTACTCGTGCACTACCAGCAGCTGAGAACGCTTACAACTTGCTGCATGCAGCAACTAGTCCTCGGCAGCAAATCCTGAGCTGTGGCACCCAGGGGCACCTCGGGGTGTCAGGGAGGGAGACCACGGGTCCCCTCTGGCTCCAGCTGTACCACCCACCTTGGGGCAGCATCCCACTCTGCGGGCCGAGCATCTTGAACACGGGCTGCCTTGCCTGTCCTAGTGCCAGGGAGAAGGGTGGGCCCTTAAACACCCTTAAACACAGATGCAAACCAGGCTGGAGGTACCCTCTTAGTGCTCCCCATCACATCCACACCCCAAGTCCAGGCATTGCTGTTCTGGTGGCTCATGTTTGGGATGTGCTGAGGGTCCTGCCTGCTTGGACCTCAGGGAGCAAGTCCTTCATCCTCAGCAGCAGGCAGAGCTGCAGCCAGGCACCCCCCTGGCCCCTTCCATCCCCTGGTGTCTCTGTAGGACCGGGCAGCTGCTGGAGCCAGGGCTAACTTGCCCTTACTCAGCCTCTCCTCCATCAGCCCTTCCTGGCTGGTTCCCAGAGAGGCTGGGAAATGTTGGACATGGTCAAAACTCTCCAGGATAAGGCCCTGAGCAACCTAAGCAAGGCCCTGCCCTGCGTGGGGGTTTGGATCCACCACCTCTACGTGTCCCTTCCGGCTTTCACCACCCCACCGTCCACGAAATACTCACCCAAGTAAGCAGGAAACTCTGGCAAAGCGCTACCGTAGGACAAAACGTGGGCCACACTGCACGGCTTTTTGCACTGCTCACCAGCTGCTTTCCAGCTGTGGGGTGTTGGGATTTCCTTCATTCCCTCCCCAGCCACAGCGGCTGGTGGGTGGGGCCC
>NW_010226656.1:3429-14213 GCF_000690775.1 Eurypyga helias
ACCAGTCCCACAGCGAACTGCACACTCAGGGACACCCTCAGACGTGTCTCTCTGCAGGGCCCGGTACCACGAAGGCTCCAAGGGTGAGTGGGCTGGGTACACCTCGCGTGTGTCGCCTCCTCTTCCTAAGCACGGAGGAACACAGGTGCGTGCTGGGGCTAACCTCTTCCCGCTGCCGTGGGCCGCAACGTTAGGCTGATTGCACTTGTTGGGCTCAGGAAACACCTCAAATCAGTTGCTGGCCACTCCTGAACTTAAAAAATAAAATAGAATAAAAGGAGAATTGCTGGGAAGGGGAGATGAGAACCCTTGCAGGGCCCCAGGAGGCTCGTTGAGTTGCTGATCCTGCCGCATCTCCTGTGCCCATGCCATGTCTCCTTTGGTTGTGACTCCTCCCCACGCTCTCCCATCCAAGCAGAGCTTCACCCTGTGGGAAATCAAGATGATGCATTGCAACGGGAGTGCTGAAGAGACCCTGAAAAGGAAGCAAATTTGGCTTTGGGAGGGTGTAGGTGCCCCTTCGAAAGCAGCCATGCCGGGACAGACCTGCTCGGGCACAGCTGAAGGCGTTTGCAGAGGCTGCTCTTGGCATGGGGTGTTCAGGGAGGCAACGGCCATAGGAAATGGAGGGATCGGAGGTCTAGAGAGTAGAGGCTTAGCGCTCCCTTAATGACTGGTTCATTCCTTCTCCTGTCTTCCTAGTGTTTGTTTTTGCAAGTATTAATATGCTGGGACTGTTTTCTTTAGCACACGTCGGGTCTGGAGGGTTTCGCTGGGGGTCTGGGATCTGGGTGACCTTGCCCCATTGGGAGACCTCCCCAGGAGTGGTCTACGGAGCTTGGCCCACAGTTGCCCCGGGTCCCCACGGCCCTGGCAAGAGCCACAGAGGCGCCCCTGCCACAAAGACCACCCAGCCCACAGGTTGCTGTGAGGCGGTGGGACCGGTGGGGTGGGCAGCAGTGATGGGTGCTGTGGCTCCTCTGTGAAAGGAGGAGGGTTCACCTTGATGCGCCTGGCTGCTCGGCAAAGCAGCACTGCACGACACCCTGCCGCTCTGCAACCCGCAGAAGGCAACAGCTGTCCTGCCAAAAACCCAGTAGCTGCTAAACAAACAATTTAATGCAAAACAGCCTCAATGGAGCAGGAGCAAACGTGCCCAAGAAAGCGTCGAAGCCATTACAGGGACACAGCAAAAGCACATGATGTTGCAGAGGGCTCAGGAAGCACAGCCTGGTACAATTTGCATCTTTTGTTTTAACTAGCATTTTCCTAATGACGTGTGTCACACGGTTCGTGATATGTAGCTTCCATCTACCCTGCAGTGTTTGCTCAGAGCCCACACGTCTCTCTGCCTGGTTGTCCCTGCAGCCAGCGTCTGCCTGTCCCCACACCTCACCCTGCTGTATCTAACAGGGTTGCTACCAGCACCTTCTGCCTAAAACCCCGAGGCAGTGAAATCCAGAGTGTAACAGGGCGCCTCTGGCTCAGAAAGGAGGTTTGGGAGTTGCTCGTATTTGGCTTGGCTGCCTCCTCTTGACCAGTCAAGCTGCCCTTGATCCACGAAGCTTTAAACAGTCCCAAGCCAACGTCTTGCGGGCTGACAGCTAGCTGTGAGCAGAGCCTGGAGATTTCCCTTTGCTCTTCCAGCGTTTCCTGGCTGTAGCTGCAAGAGGAGCCCAAGCAGGATGCGCATCCGGGTACCCGAAGAGGATGCTCACCTGGGCATCTCACTGGGATGTGGCAGGACTGGGAGGGATGCTAATAACCTGCTGCCGGCAGCAGCATGGACATGAAAGCTTCCAGTGCTGCCTCTGAGCGCTGTGCACAGGGGGCAGATGAAGAGTATGGGGAAAGGGCTACGCAACCGTCCGGCTCTGGGCTCGCAGCAGCAGGATGTCGAGATACAAGATGTTTTACAACAGCCTTTTGGCTCCAAGGCGTGAGAGTGAATGGAGCAGTCTTGCCCTGGGCAGATGGGGAGCAGGCGAGGCTGAGCTCTACTTTGTCTCCGTGGGGAAGCCAGACTTCATTTCCAACACGTGCTTGGCCTCCCATGCCCCTGTACGTCCTCGGGAAGGTGAGAAAGGATCATCTGTGACCCCAAGTCTCTCCTGATCAAAGCCAGCCCTGGGTGGTGGCCCTATGGGGATGAAGATGGGTGGTGGTGAAGCAACTGTCTACAATGACCCAGGGGAAGCTCAGAGCCCCGGAGGGCAATGCCTGCCCCTGCGCCATCCCCCTTCCCACTGCAGACTGGGATGCACCGAGCAGAGTTACCCAGAGTGGACCTTCATGCAGGAGGTGGGGAGGCACAGACAGGAGCAGCACCCAGCCCATCTGCTTGCTGCAAAGGGTGGAGGCTTGTGAAAGAGGCAGCAATCCCCAAAAATGAGAGATTTGGCAGAAAAGAGCTGCTGAGCGAGTCTGCTCCCAGGCTTGGGGCTGAAACCAGCTGCCACCAGATACTATGGACAACTCACCCGGGTCCCACGTGGCATCTAAAGCTGGAGAAGGGGTATGGGACACTGTGCGGTGACATCTCGGATGTTTTCCTTATGCAGACATCTTAAAAGAGCCATTAACGGCCCTGGATTCCCACGTCACTTGACGCAGGGAGGGATGTGCTGCAGGTTGATGTTACTCTAGGCTACCTCTTGCAGCCTCACTCACCCTATCGACCTGTTGGGGGATGACCAGAGTTCAGAGACAGAGCAAGAGGAGATGTTGTGAACCGCTGGGACGGAATGAAAAATTAGAATCAGCTGGAGAATAGATAGGACACAATGTCATGCTGAAGATCTACTATGAACAAGTGTCCATAAACACCGAGGGGGAAAATCTAAGCAATTAAGTAATATTAAATGTCAAATAGCCCATGGACCCCACATTTGGACATGACAGATGAACAAAAACATAGACATTAAAAATTTCTAAAAACTAACAAAGGAACAATGATTAATTTCTCTCTATTCCAGGGTAATCGCATTATATACACACAAAGGAGTCATAAAAATTCCAGAATGACAGAACAAAATCTTTACAGAGCTCCACAGATAAAATACAACCATACTGGAAGGAGCTGGAACGGTCCAGGGAAGGAGCATGCCTGGAGTGGGCTCCTATGTATTGTGCTGGATGAAACACCTTCCTGGAGGATGCGACTGCAGTATCACACCCGATGAAAGTGCTGGTGAACACGAATGTGTCTCAGCTTGAGACGGAACAAACCCTTCTTGCCTGCAGCAGTGGTTCCCCTGTCCTCGCTGCGAACAGCCCTGCGCAAGACAAGCCCGGTCCCTTTGTAAAACCCAAGCGCCACATCCCAAAGGAATTGAGGATGAGGATGCATCAGTGGTGGCCCGAGCGAAGATGGTGCGGAAGATGGCAGGAAGGCAACGGGTAAAGAGGTCAGCATCCTAGCCCTGGTACGGCCAATAAAACTCCTATGGAGCCCAAGATGCTGGAGCTGAGCATTTAGGAATGCAAGAAAATGAAAGGAATAGCTCAAATAATTTCAGGCCAAGAGAGGGCTTCTTTCTTCATTTAAGAGAAAGATATTCCAAACCAAAACCACAAGAAAATGTCATTAAAAGAGGCTGCAGTGTTGCTCGGTGACTGTTCATTGGCTTTTCGTGGGATGTTTTTCATCAAAAATGGCTGTGTAGTCTGCAAAATTAATTAAGGGGAGTGCTGAGCAGTGCCAGGGGCAAGGGGAGTGGGGGGAGGAGGGTTGGGGGCTTCCTTTGTGGGCCACAGACCCTGCACAAGAAGAACAGTCCCGCTGAGTGCAGTGAACACCCACCTCAGCTCTGCAGCAATGGTTCCCCCGGGCAGGGGGGAACAGGGGCAGCAACCAGAGATCGGGGTCCAGCATCTCCGGGAGAGCTACATCCCCTGTGCTTCCTCACCGGCTGCATCCCAAGTAATCCCATCCTCGATGGAGGCTGCAGCCCAGCTCTGAGCCTGCTCATAATTCACTCCCCTCTGCTCGGCAGCCCGGAGCGGTGAACCTGGCCGATGGGGATGTCATTCCCTTGTCCTAATGGGCCGTGAAACTTCAGCGTGCTCAGGATACCCAGAGTCCTGTCTGGGAAAAGATATGGAAAAAATATGGGGCTTGTAGCAAAACGGTGTGAAAAAGCTCTGGAAATGGCAAAATACATCACAGCAAGAGTGAAACAGAAACATGGGGGCACCTGTCTCAACCCTGGTGACGGGGACTGGCCAGGGCTGGGGCCAGCACTCCGGTAGGTCCCTGGGCACAGCTGTGTCCCGGTGTCCCTGCCTGGCCCTGGCCAGTGATGGCAACAGCCGTGCGTGCGCCTTCCCCATCCCAGTCCCCCGACTTCCCGGCCAGGAGAGGTGTGCCGTCGAGAGCCATGGCAACTCTTACACAGAGTGTCAACAAAAATCAGCAAAATAACGAGTTTCTCATTGAAATCTCCAGGGAGGGAGAAAGGCTCCTGGCCAGACCTGCCTGCCATAAAACAGCCTTTAAAATTGTTCAGCGGACGCTGAAGCAGAGCTCAGCCACATCCCAGCCTGCGGTGAGGGAGAGCTGGGGGAGCCACGAGCACGGGCTCCCATCCCCAGTGCCGGGAGAGATGTGCAAGGATGTGCACCAGCCTAAGGATGGCTGGATCTTGGATACTGGCCTGGAGAGCTGGGAGAGGGACATCTTGGGTCTACATTTTTCTATATAAAATTCTATATTTTTTTGTTTGGCATATGTCTTGAAAACCTACTTTCTTTTAAACCCAAATCTAGTGGTTTCAAAAAAACTTTTTATTTTTTTATTTTTTAATGGAAAAATTCAGCTAGAAGGCAGTTTCCTAGGCTGGGCATGAAATGCTCCTCCTTCACAGGCTGCCAGGGACAGTCCTTCACCTTCCCTGCGAGCAAAGGCAACCCTCCCGCCCCGCTGCTCAGCAGGGACTCAATTACACATATGAAGCTGACCCGGCCAAAACGCAACCCAGAAGAGTTTGACACAAAGTTGGGAACCTGCCAAGAAATTCCTAATTGAAAGTGGTTCCTGAAGAGTCTATCGGTGGGGTCTCCGCCTGGTGAACCCTCCTCTGTCACCGTGAATTACGAGCCTGTGCTGGTTTGAAATGAGGCAGAGTAAATCTAATCATATTTTTATGAGCCCCTTTCCCTCTTGCACGGGCTGAGCTTTGGGCACATGCTGTGCAGCAGAAGAGCAGTCGCTTTGCCTTTTTCCACATCCATCTCCTCCTCTGAGTGACAGGTCAGATTATTAACAGATTAAAAATTCAAGCTCTAATAAACTGAGTCCCCAAAAGTGAGTCGCAGCCATGGGCCGGGCAGCGATAGGCAGGCAGAACAGATGCGATTTCCTGCAGCATGGAATCTGCAATATGTCCCCTGCCTTCTCCCCGTGACATGGTCCAGACGGGATGTTTGGAAGGGACCGGGGTACGGAGCTACTGGGGGACACAACCATGCGGGTCGCTCCTCGGAGGCTGAGGAGGGCTGTTGAGAAGCGAAGGGAGAAGCGCCGTTACCTCGCTGGTGCTCCTGTGGGGTCTGTCTCGGCGCCTGGCAGCGGGACTGTCCCTGATGCCTGTAATTCTCCCCTCCCCACCTGAAACTCGACCACCTCAATGGCCGCTGAGTCGCAGCGGAGAGCCCCCAGCAATCCCCAGCGCTCTCCAGGACCTTGCCCAGGGCTCTGCTCTGGAGCAATAACAAGCCACCGTACAGCATCCTGCCTGCTATCTCCAAAGAGTCGTTTCACACCTCCTTGGGCGTGAAGGTCACAGACCAGATGTTCCCCATCAGCAGTCAGATCCTAGTATATTTTACACTAGATTTAAGCCCTGCAGTCAAATCTCCTTCATTTTCTCAGAGGGAAGTGATACTCATTCTTTGAGCTGTATTTGGCTGGGAGGAGAAGGGGATGAACGCTGATGCACAAGGAGCATGATCCTTGGGATCTGGAGCAGAGCCTGCCTTCCCGAGGTCTCTTCCAAAACAATTGCTGGCAGCCGGCGATGCCTGGCTGACACCCAGGGCACTGACCTGCTCCGTCGGCACACCTCAGCGTGTTGGGTACCGCAAACAAACTCATTTCATCGCCCGCCCTGGCAGAGCAGGGATGCTCCGAAGTTCAGCTGCCAACACACCGCCGGGGAGCTGAGCTCATAACGATGCCACAAGCAACGGTCGGAGGGCACATGGGCTCCTTGCGGGGGGTCCCTCACAAGGAACCGTCCCTGTCCTGCCCCCAGCCACGGGGACCCTAGGGATCTCGTCTTCCAGCTTCATCCCTGATCCTGGAACCACAGCAAACCAGAGGGAGAGACCCGTTTGCAGCCATGGGCCTGGGGTGGGGCAGTTGACTGCCATCACCCAAAATTTGGTCTGCAACAGGATCGGTGCCGGTGGCACAGGGAGCAGCATAAGGACGTTGTCCTGGCACTGCCCAGGGAAAGCAGAGGGGGGGGGGCACTTTCGCAGGAGGATTTATCTGATGACCTCAACGCTGTCGGGCACAACAGCCTAATCTCCACGACACGTGCCCTCCGAGGAGGCCTGCATTAGTGTCGCTTTCACCGGTCTAACGGGAAACATCTCAAAGAGCAGCCGCGAGCCTGAGCCTCGCCCGAGCAGCCGCACCAGCGCAGAAGGTGGTTTGGGTCCTGCTCCCTCCCGTCTGCACAGGAGTAACCCACGTCCGGATCAGACAGCCTGCTCACTGACGGCGAGACCAACACTAGAGAGGAGGGATCTGATAGAGAAAGCGCGAGGAGCTGCTCCGGGGTTGTTATCTCATACCCAGGCTGTTGCTTTGCGATTTCTTGTTAAGAAACCGTGCTTTTGCTGAACGCCAAGGCAGGAGCTGCTGCCAGCTCTTGGCTGACCGTTTAGACAGACGTAGGAAGAGATGACTGGGTTCCTTCAGGGAAAATCACGGGTTTTTTTGAGAATCAAAGGCTGGGGAGAGGTCCCACTCGCTGGAAACAACCAGGAGGCACAGTGGCGGTGTGTGGCCGGTGGCAGGAGGGAGGGAGCTCCCTGTGGGGCAGGCACTGTGCAGTGCCCTCTCACGCCGGTCAGGAAGGCCAGAGAGTCGCAGAAACGTGCTCCAAAGTTCAGGCCCTGCCATGGTGCAGACCAAGGGTTGCCTCCCTCCACACAATGATTCTGCTGCAGAATCACTTTCGCCTGGGCACATCCCTTGTGCAGGTGGTCACCTCCATGCTGCCCCCCGCCCCGCTTGGGCTTGGAGCCGAGTGACACGGTGGGTTTGGGGAGCTCAGACTGGAAGCTGCAGGTCCAGAGAGATTCAACATCCAGTTGTGTCCTTATTACAGAACCTTGTGTGGATCGTCACGGCTCAGCCCTGGCAACTTGTCAGGCCACATCCATGCTCCAGCCGCATCCTCTGCTCCAGCAAGGAGAGAGGGGGTTGGAGGGTTGGTTTAATTCCTCCTGGCAAAGCAGCCAAAGGATTCACCTGCCCCTGGGTGCTCCTAGCCCAGGGTTGCTGCTCACTCCTCCCTCCCCTTCACATTCCAGTGGGTATAATCCTTTAAAAAGCCCCTAGCTGGTCTCATCCTAGGGCCATCCTGTATTATGGACCTACTGTGCAACTCCTGCTCCGAATGAGGGTTTGCAGCTGGAGCTGCCTGCACAGTCAGACTTCCCACCCCACTGCCGGTACCTGGAGAGCTGCTGGGGGCAGAGGGGGTTCACTTCAAAGCTGTTCTGAGTCTTATAAAAATCCCCTGCCATGGAAATGAGGATGCCTGGAATTTACAGATGCGTGGCAGGTCTGCAAATAAAACATTCTTCAGATCAGTTGCCTGGCTTGGGCCAGGGGTTTAAGTATCAATATTATGGGGATATATGGAGGCATCAGCTCAGAGTTGAGCCTTGCACTGCATGCACAGAGGCAGCTTTTGCCCAAAAGAGATGTGAAGCTGTCAGAGAGAAGGACCTTTTGCAGAATCAGAGAGAAGGATCTTGTGAACTGATCCACGTCCTGGCTGTAACGCTTGGAGTCGTGGTGGAACTCAGCCCTGAAACAAGGGCTGGAGGGGAAACACAGGCAGTGACTTGAGGCAGGTCTCTAGCAGCTGAGTTGCAGGCATTTAAAAAACCCTGCAGCATAAATGCAGTGCTGGGGGATCCTGCATGCCCTTAGCTGAGACACAGGAGCAGGAGTGCTCCTAGTCAACAGCAATGCAAAATACAATGGATTTGTTTAAATCCCCCGCACAGACCACAGCCAAAGCAACCTGCCCCCAGGACAAACAGAGCAGGAGCTTGTTATCTCCCTTCCTGAATGTGCCTCTGTTCCCAGCAGAGTTTTCCCCCAGGGCCCACCAACCCCAACTTGCAGCCAGCCCTCCGCTTCTTGATTCCTGCTCCTGGCACACAGACAAGACTGTCCTGCTCCTCCGCTTTCACCATCACTGCCAGGAGATGCTCAGCGCCCTCCGGCATTGCTGATGCCGTAGCAGGGACAGAGGAGCATCCCAAGGGTCACCTTCAGAGGGTGTTGACTGTAGCAAGGTCTCTGGACATGATGCATTTTAAGATACATATCTCTGTTCAAAAGGATGCACCCAGAAAGGTGACTGAACCAATCAGAAAAGTGATTTCCTCCATATTTATGCTCCAAAAAAGGGATTTCAGATCCAGCTTTCCTTAGCCCTCTGGGTTGGCATCTACCTCCCTCTCCATGGAGCAAGCTGCTCCTGCCAGACAAGCCCAGCACACCAGCTCCACAGCCAATAAATCCTCTTCTGCATTAAACATTGCAGGTCTCAATTAATTAAATGAGCACAACAACCACAGTCCCCTCAGCAATTAGAGAAGTGGCTGAGTAATTAGATAGAATGTTAATTTAATTTCCAGGAGGGGGAAAGAAAAAGAGAAAAAGGAAAAGAAGAAAGAGCAAATGGGATTACATTTGATGAGAGGAAAATTAAAAGTCACTTAATCATAGAGCAATTAAAGAAAGTTCTCCAAACTACGTAGCTAGAAAAGATCCCCAGGACAGGACCACCAGCACGTATTGTGGACGATGCTCACCCAGGTAAAACACCAGCTAAGGGCCCATGTGTACAGGGATTAGTATAACACCCTCCCCGGCTTAGCCTTGTCTTTCCCCTTCGTTAGGGAACCGGGAGAAGGCTATTGCCTTGCAAACAGCTTCATCCTGGCCGTACCTCCGGATAATGCTCTTATCAGCCTTCCTCAGCTAAGTAAGATCAGTTGTCCTCTGCCGTGAGAAACAGAAATGCAAGGCGAGCAGCTCCCCGCAGCCCAGAGGACGTGCTGGAGGGAAACCAGGGCTGGGGGTGACCCGACAGGCAGGGGCACCCCCAGCATGGGCAGCGCTTAGGCTGGGGTCGCTCCCCAGTGGCGCCAGGCTCTGGGCACCTGCACCTCGCATGGCATGTGCCCTCCCAGCGGGTTGTCTCCTCTCTGCATGTTTTACATCTGCTTCTGACTGAAGTATCGCTTTTCCAGCTGTCTGGAGCATCAATGGATACCGGGCTTAACCCTTCTGCCATTCCCCAGTGGTCCCGTGACAAGCAATGCCCAGACCCCACCCAGGGGTTTGCTAGAAGGGTTGGAGGCTGGAGTGGAAAATCCCCCTTGGGCACAGGCAAGACATTCAGCATCACATTTGCCTGAGGGCTGACAGCCCCCGTGAGGTCCCGGGAGGGGCTGGAGCACCCCAGCCCACACCTTTCCCCTTCCTGACCTGCCTTTCAGGGCAGCAGAGCCATGGTGGGACACACGTCCCCCCAGCCCCTCCGCGCTCAGGGAGATGCAGGGGTGGGTGCCAGGCTCTTGGGTGCGATGAAGCTGCCCCAGTTCAGCTCCCAGCGGCCTCCTGCCTTATCCCAGCCTGCGGCGAGGTTGGGAGATAAAGGCAGGTTTTGTTCGCTTTAATTAGAGCTGGCATGGCAGAGCTTCTCGCTGCCAAGAGCTGACAGGCAGATTAATTAATCCGCTCACCGTTGTCACTCGGAGACGGGTCCTCAGCAGCGAACTGGGGGGCACCCCGGAGAGGAGCAGAGATCCTCAGTGGCGCAAAGCTGGTGGGAGAAGTGATGGAGGGAGATGTTTTCTTCCTGTTGATGCTTTTCCCCTTTCCCCCCCTTCAGGGCTCAAACCTCCTGCCCAAGCATCTCCCTGGGCTCCGAAGCCCCGCGAAGCTCCTTTAGCTGAAAGACTCAAACCCTCCCCCATGAAGCAGCCTGGGACGATGGCAGGGGTTTTGCAGGGGGTAGAACAGGGAGTCGGTGCCCCTGCAGACCTTTGGCAAGCAGCAGATTTGGTTTGCTAGCACCAGAAGTCTGATTTTATTACAGAAAGCTGTATGAAACAAAACAGAGCAGAAACCACGTGCGAATGCCATGCCTCCAGCCTGCCAGACTGCAAATGCCCGTGCTAATCCCAGTACCCACAACTCATTGGCTTTTAATTACGATGTGGCCCGTTCACAGCAGTCCAGGAGGAAAAAAACCCTATTTCCCACCAAACAACTGTGTCTGAAATGTTACTGGAAGGCTGGGAGCAATCGGAGCAGCAGTGAATGGAGGTGTAGCAGCAGCTCAGAGCGCCGGGCTCTGACTCGGGGCCAAGTTGGATGCTCCCAGCTCCGCTGACATGTCACGGGCAGGGCTGCTGCTCACGCCCTGCTCTTGCGCAGGGCCGGCTGCTCTTCCAGCCCCGTGTGCCGACGGGGGCAGGTGTGCGGGCGGGGAGGCAGGCGGGACTGCGGCCTGCGGCGGGGG
>NW_010226657.1:0-5776 GCF_000690775.1 Eurypyga helias
AAAAAAAAAAAAAAAGAGGAATTGGCACCCAGCTTTCGCTGTCGGGTTTTTTTTCCCCCTAACCATACTCGCTTCGTACAGGAAATCAGAATATCCCGGCCAATCCCAAGCACCGCGCTCCGTGAGCGGCAGGGATGGGGTGGGGGTCCCCTTCTTAACCCCTCCTAAATACAGTATTTCTCCCACGTGCGCATCGGGTACAAAAAGACAATTTTTTGGTTTTTTTTGGTGCGTGGAGAGAGTTTTCCAAGGTTAAAACAGGAACTGCACGCAAACACCCTTCTCCCCCAAAAAAGAAGAGGGTGGCGGCGCGTTGGACGCGGGTGGCCGTGTGCCGGTGAGGGACCGGCTGCCAGGTTTCCTCGTGTTCCGCTCCGAAGAAACCCCAGAGCTCGCCGACAAGTGTGGAAGGCTGCGCTGAGTTAATCCGCTTTGGTGGGAAATGCAGTGAAACTTGAACTCTAACGCAATGAACGTTTAGGAAATATAAGAGGGAAGCTGTAAGTAACGCTTCAGGCCAACTGACCCAAATATTTAAGGGAAAAAAAAGAAATCAATTACTGTGCGCTCGTTATGTTTTGAATCAATGTTCATCTGACAAAAAAATACTATTTTTTTTTTCTGTTCTTAACGAATAAACTTCACAGGAGTCAGGCTTCCAAATCTGCCCCCTGTTTATAAGTGGATGAGATGACAATGCGGAAAAAATTGGAAGTAACGAGCAAGCGTCGTACTTTTCTCCTCGGCGGTGTTGAGGAAAAACTGCGGATCCTGGAATTTTACTGTGGATTTTACTGGTTTTCTGGAGTACTGTAAGTGGAAGTCTTCTCCCGCAGGCCTTCGCGAGCACCGGCAGCCCTCCCCCGTGTTAACGGACCCGTCGATAAGCACGGTCGGTCCGGGTAGTCGCCGCGTCGGGCTCGAGTTTCAGATCGAGTAAAGTTAACGAATGAATTTGTCGCGTTACTTGAATTGGCCCTTGGCGGCGGCAGTTTGGTTTCGGGCGTTCTGCCCCGCCTAAGAGCGCGCTAACGTGCGGTCTGACACGCGGAAGGCGCACCGTGCTAGCGTTAAACCGTAGCTGTAACGCGTTGTTATTTAGATGAAACGCGTGCGGCTTCTCGGACCTTTCTCTGGGGAGAGGAGCGAGCAGAAATTACTCTTAATAAAGCGTATGACAGGTCACCCGCTCTCATGCAGCTGTGCCGTGCAAACAGGGAGAAAACACCTCGTAGGCACTAATTTTCTGACACCCAGGGGGAAGCCGGAGCTGGCCGCAGGGCGCGTAACGGCGATTTCTGGCGCGACGCGTGCGCGCCGAGGAGATGCGCCGCGGACGCCCGTGCGAACGAAAGTAACTTGGCCGCGTGCGGTTCCCACGTCTGACTGTTGGTGCTCTGGAATAGTCGTTTCTCCCAGCCCTCGCTCGACTTCTTGCCGGGCCGGTCCTGTCGGAAGTGTAATTGCTGGAACCGTTTGGTGGTTGTCGATCGCGCGTGGGGTCCGATTCCAGCGGTTGGCCACATCCGTAAATATCAATACGTGACTTTTGTTTAAACTTTCATTGTTCAAGGGCAGGAATGAGAGTGGTGGGATTGTTCGGACCCAGGCAGACATGAAGTGTTTTGGCGGTGCTGCTCGCCCACTTATTTTCGTTTTGTTGCCGTAATTGTGCCTCACTAATTAATGTCTGGGACCTTCAGCTGTAATGAGATGATTTGTTTTAGTCTTTCTGTCAAATAGTTAATGCCTTTTGGTTTTTTTTTTAATTCCTCTTTCAAATGAGAACAATGACTTCAGGATTTGTTTGTGCCTGTCTCCTGAAAAACTGTTTGATAGCACAGTTGCGTTTTTTTCTGTGCTTTATATATACAATTTTTTTCTTGCATATATATATATATATATGAAGTGCTTAATATTTACTCGTCTTTGAGCTGACCTAGCCCTGAAGTGTGTGAGTCAGTGAAGGCTCTGTATGCAAATCTGTCCTGTCACGGGCTCATATATTTATTTCCTTTCCTTTCCCATGGCGCTCTTTTTCACTCTTTTTTTTTTCCCTTTCTGTTTTTTTTTCTCGTTTCAGCCTCGGTAGGGAGGGACTACTCTGCGTTTCAAGGGAACCCTGTATTTTAGGGTGAATTTCTTTTGGTTTCGTGTGTGCGTTTGGGGCAGGAGTGGGGTGCTTTTACTCAACTGCCCAATATACTTTGGCAAGCAGAAGTTGCCTTGTGTCGTGAACTACACTAACGGATTTTGCACGTTCGAATTCCCCAGTTATTCGGGGGATTTAATTAAACCTCCGTAGGTGGCTGCCTTACGTAGATGACAGGAGTCTCAATTTCTAGAAATAGCTGGTGTACGCGCTGTGGGTGTGGGGCTTGTGGCAGCAGAGGAGCTGGTGCGCTGCCTTTGCATCGAGGTGGAGCTTTTGGGGTAGCCCTCTTGATATTTAGAGCTACCAGCACAGCTGGTCCCGCTCAGAGGCAGGGGGTGCTCCTGGGATGCTGCCTTCCCCAGGGCATGTGGATCAAGTGCATCAAGAAAAACCCCAGATAGCCTCTTTGCATCCTACCTGCATGTCCTGAGCGTGATTTATCACCTAAGTCGGCACAAATAAGATGTTTCCTTGGCTCTGGTCAGCCCAGACCAATAGGCTGCTCTTGCTGCTGCTGGTTTAATGCCTCGGGGAGGTGCCATGGTTGTGTGTGGTGGCTCTCCTGCTTGACCCTGGAGCTACTGCTGGTTTCTGCTGGCCGGAGCTGTGTCGTCCCTCCTGGCTGTGCAGCGCTGGGTCGTGATTCGGGGTTACCCCTGCACCTTGGGTACCACTGCCCAGAGGCACGCTCCTGGCGGCAGCGGTGCTGGTAGCCCTGGCTGCAGGAATGGGGAGAGGAGGGATGTGATAGCTCTGTAAGCGCTGCCCTGTCTGGTGGTGAAAACTCAATTATTTCCGTCTCCCCAATTTTAACAATACTTACGCCCACCTGAGCCTTTGTGGTCTGTGCGTGCCAAGGGAGGGGGCTGCTCTGAGGCTGCCCAGCAGCCCTGGACCCCCTCCTGAAGCACGGCAGTGCCTCTGCGAGCGCCTCGTAAACCCTTCTGTGTTCCTTCCTAGTTCCCATTGAAACAGCGATTGCCTGGTGTCCTGGGAGAGCCGTGCAGGAGGAGCCGATGCGCCCGCATTCAGCGGTGAGTTGGGAAGGTAAGCACGCGTGTCCGACCTGCTCCGAAATACCTGCAGCATCTACATCCCTCTGGGTCGGTGCAGGTTCCTCTGGAATGCTTATCCCTTCTCGGGCGCTGCAGGTAATGCCTCGGGGAGGCCGGGGTAAGTCCTCCCGTTCAGCTGCCAGCTCTCCCATCTAACGCCGAGACTGCAGAGCACAAACTGAGCTTGACAGAAGCTGAGGTGTGAGGGGGGACGATTCAAACACAGCTTTCTGTCGCTTAAAGTAATTACGCTGTCGTGTCACAGACACGCGCGTTTTCTCACGTACCTATTTCCCTGCTTATCCCAAATTTCCACCTGCCCAGTGCTTGTGTGACTGACTTCTCTCGCTGGGCTGGAGAAGAGGCCGGTTGGAGGCGTGTTGAGCCCTCGCTTTGGAAAGTCACTTTTGAAGTGAGCTCTTGCCCCCCTTGTTGAACTAGGCTAAAGGCTGGTTTATATATGTATATATAAACACAATAATTAAAACAAGAACCTCAAACACAATCAACATGGATTCTAGAGTTGAGCTTGTTTGCTGTTGCCTTTTTTGAGTCACTTGAAGAGATGAAAGAAGTAAGACTGCACAGGTACAGTCAAGTAAAACGTTGTTACAGAAATAATGAATGGTAAAATTACATGGGGGATTGTTTTGGTATAGCTTGCACAGGTTTAACTTTCTCTGGGTGCTCGCTGGCTTTGCAGGAAGTAGCAGGAGCTCATTAGAGAGTTGGAACCGGTGCCGTTGGTGTTGAGGACGCTGAAGTGGTGGAGGAAAAAAAAAATGCTGCTTTTCTCTTGGCAAATATTTGATTTAAAATTTGCAATAATTTGGCACAGGGTCGCGAGAGCTTTAGCAAACTTAAAAAATAGGAATTTCAAAATAGGCAGGGACTGGGAGGAGGATGAACTGGAACTCGGCACAAGGCGACGGCACAGGCATTTGAACTAATGGCGTCATTTCTGACATTGTGCGGGGGGTTTTGTGATGCTGCTTTTTAAGAAAATGAATTGGAGGAAGTTGTCACGTAACTGGAGGGGAAAAAAAAGTGGAAAGGAAGCACAAAAAATGTCAGGCTGTGTCTGCAGGACTCCTGTACAGCCCTCATGGGCTGGCGTGCAGGTGCCTCTGGCCACTCTGTGCTTCGGAGCTGTGGCCTCCTTTCTGCCCGGCGCTGGTGTGTGCTGCTCTGGCACAGGCGGGGGAGGTGACAGAGTTCCAGGGAATCTTTCATTTCTGGTCACATAAGGTTTCTCCATTCAAATAGTAAGCGAGCATGATCTAGCCTTAAAAAGAAAAAAAAGTTTTATTTTTGGTTTCTCAAAAGTCAGCATGAGTTGAATAAAAATACTTCAAGGAAAACTTACCAGGTTTGAACCGTTGGAATTTGGATTCATTTATGTGAAACACTAGCCTTGTAACTCCTGGAAAATCCTTGATGTTCAGCAGCCCCCAAGAGGAAAATACAAGGTAACGTGTCCCCACAGATCATGTGGAAGGGCCGGGAAGGTCTGCGGGCTCCTTCCAGCAGCAAAAGCAGCAGATCTGCTGGACCTCAGAGTGCAGATTTGCTGCGACCCAAATATCAAGTGTGTTTTATGGGCGGGGGGAACAGTTAATTCTGATGTTGTTTCTGAAACTGGTTTGTTTGCACTGTGTAACTGCTTGTTCTCTTATAGTTACAGACTTTCTGATAGCACCCATGAAGAAAAAAGTATGTCCCGTGGTGGTAATGCATGCACGTTAAATGTCTTCATTGTAGAGTGTTCTTCAGTACCTTATGCCATGGTTTAAAAAAAAAAATACATATATATATATTCAAAATACCATTTGGAATGTCAACATTCAGTGGGCTTTGAGGAGATGTAGCAGCACATCATGGTTTGTAGGGACAAGGAGATACAGACCATTCTGGGCTGCCTCATTACCTCAAGGATAAGACAAGAAAGTGAGCTTCTGGTTATCATAGATGTGGAAGCTAGCACATTCCCATGTATCTCTTTAGTTCAGTTGAACAGGTATGTGTAGACACGTTCTCTTGGTGCTTGTATCTGTGCACACCCTTTGCAGCTGCAGGTGTATCCCTGTGAGTGTGGGTCGCTGTGGGGCTGGCCCCGCAGGCAGGAGGGACTTGTAGCTCCTTTTTGGTCCCCAGCGTGGGCATGGCCCACATTGGCTTGAGCACCCTGCCTTCAGCTGGTGCCTTGCCCCGTACCTATTGCTCTCCGGTCCTTTCCCCGGCAAAGGATTGGCCGCAGTGCTCTATTGCCCCGTGTTTGGGGGCGAAAGGCCGTGGAGAGGCGCTAGGATGGAGAGCTGTCAGCAGTGCTCTAGCAGCACGTAAATACTGGAGTTTGGGATTGCCTGTTGCTCTCCAGTATTGCATTGCTGCTTTAGTGAGGCTGGAAATCGGTCCTTGCGGCAGGAGCCGGGCTCTGGCTCTTGGGGTGCCTCCTGGGCACCCCCACGGTGCCTTCCACGCTGCTGCTCGGGGGCTCGGGTCTCCCGCACCAATAAACCACTGCGGAGGCAGCAACGAACGAGGGCTTGGTGTCGTTAATGGGGAG
>NW_010226658.1:0-219 GCF_000690775.1 Eurypyga helias
GGGGGATGCGGCACCTCAGAGACCCCGGGGAGCATCGCCTTCCTGCCCCCCAAGTGCCCCGCTGCCCCCATGGCCATACTGTGGCCTTTAATGCCCCGGCTAGTAGCTGCCCCCCTCGGTGCCCCTTTCCTGCCCCCCAGCCCTCTGAAAACACGCGGCCCAGCTCACTCCAGACACAAGTGGGCTCCATGCCCTGGGCTTCGGCACGGCAGGGGGGGA
>NW_010226658.1:236-5417 GCF_000690775.1 Eurypyga helias
AGGGGCCTGTGCCAAAGGGGAGCCAAGATCCCGAGAGCCAGAGGGGCTGAAGGGCGTGCGGGTGGGCAGCAGGCTGAGCCCTAGCTCCCCGGCCACTCATTCCCTGATGGAAACGTTCCCTCTGGCCCTATGAACTCCTGTATGGAGGAACGGGAGAGGCAAGTCCCTTCCCAAAGCCCTTGGAGCCAAGGCTGTGGCATTTTCCATCAGGAGGGACAGGCACAGGGTACCCCCACGGCGAGCTGCAAAGCTGCCGCTTATCCCACCGTAGCACTGTGGGAAAATCACGCCTGATTAGAGGCTCCCAAAACAGACTCCCTGGGCCCTCAACCCCGCATGCCCAGGGTACAGACATCCACGTGACGGCAGGAATTCCGTAACACAATCCAGGCCTTGAGAAACGTCCCCGGTGTGGGCAGAGGCTGGAGGACAGAGCCAGCGTTGCTGATCGGGTGCCGAGGCTGTGCTAAGGGCAGGGATCAGCCGAGCAGCTCCTGAAAATCTCGGCGTAAGTGGGTCGAACCGGAGAGAGCCCTGGCTGCCTGAGAGCCGCGAGAGGCACACGCCCACTTAACCACCGCTCGAGGTGACAAAGCCAAGCACAGAGTAGGTGCCTCCAGCACCTGCAAGCTTCCCTGCGCGCTCCACAAATAGCAACGTAAGCGGCTTTGGCCGCGTGTCGCCTCCAGCCTCCCCCTGCCCACACACGTCGCTTGTCTTTTCCCTGCCCAGGCAGAAAAGTCTCTGTTTCCTTATTTTCCTCCTCGAAACAAGTGCCGCCCGCTCCGAGCAGCGCGTTGTTTCAGCCTGTCCCCCAGCTTTTCAAACCAGAGCAGAGATTCTGAGCGAAAGGTTACTTGCCACACAGGAAGAAATCCAGTGGGTTTCTCAAAACTGGAACATGGAACGCCGAGCGGGGTGATCTTGCCTTTATACACGGTGGTGGGCTGCTGGGTGTGGGGGAATTGGTGGAGAAAAGGAAATGTGGAGTAAAACAAAAAATTAAGAAGTTTCTCCATAGAAAGGAGAGGGAGGGGGGAAACCCAGGAGAGGTAGACTGCTCCAGAGCACAGTGTAGTTTCCCTCTGTGGTGGGGAGACACTGGAGAAGCAGCCCTGTACTGAGCAGTGACATCCCTGGAGCAGGCTGAGCTGCTGAGTCCCTTTTTCCCTTGAAGCCCCTTCCCCTCGAGCCATTTCGTTTGCAGCTGTTTATTAAAAGCTTGTGTTAGTAAGAGTTCCTGCTGCCGGGTGAGAGCGTTACACTGGGCTCTGCAGGACTTCTGGTTCCCAACAGATGCCTAAATCTGGCCCATCTAACCTCCTCATCTGTGGGAAGTGCCATCACGTCGCATCATCCTGGCCAGTGACACACGCTTTCCCAGGCTCATTTATGGGCACTTGTATCCAGGAGCAAAACAACATGGGAAAAGCTCCAGTTGCCAGGAGAAGTTGGTGGCCTGTCCCCGAGCACAGTGCCACAGCCCAGTGCTCTGCCCCCAACCTGGACCCCACAGCATCCCACCAGAGAGGTTTCAGCCTCTCCCTCCATCACCCACCTGGGACAATATCCTCGGGGAGGACTCATGAGTGCAGGATTTGGCTTTTGCCTGCCCTGGCCTCGAGGGTGAAGCCTTGGAGCCTCTCGTGCCTGGTGGTGCTCCCATGGGAAGTGCCACCGAGAACACAGGGCTGAGCGCCGTGTCCCCTGGCCAACAGGATGCTGCGGGCTGCAGCGCTGAGAGGGTTAGAAACACACTGTGGTGTTTGGATATCCGGAAAAGCAGTGGGGAAAATGGTGCTCTTCTGCTCCCTTCTCATCTCGGTGGTGCCTCAGGGAGCTGCGAGAGCTATCGGGACTTCCCTGAGCAGCTCCCGGTCGTCTGACCACATCATCCAGAAGTGCAGGGGAGCAGAGCTCCAGTGCCTAGTCCGAGAGCACCCTCTCTGCTGCGCAGGGCCCAGGACCTGCAGCCACAAAACCCGGGTGCTCTGTTAGCAGGAACCCTGAAAACAGGGTAGTGAAACAGCCACATTCACTCCCCACTGTGCTTTGCTGTCCTCCTCCATGGGCTCAGGGTTGCCCACCCGCCAGGCCCTGCAGGGAAGGGGGCTATTGCTCCTTCTCCTGCTGCCCGTCCCGGCTGGACTTGAAGAAGTCACTGCGCAGCAGGCGGTAGAAGAGGATGATGTTCATGGGCGTCATGATTGCCATGCCCACCGTGCCGACAGCGTACGTTGCCGGGGGCACGTTCTCCCGATTGAGGAAGAGCCAGCGGGTCATCCAGGCCAGCGTGGCGATGCGAAACACCACGTAGGTGCCCAGGTTGATGATGCTGTTGAGGCGGTAGCAGGTGGTGTGCACCAGGTTGGCCATGAGCAGGATCTGCCGCAGATGGAGGAAGATGGAGTTAATCTCCACCAGCAAAGCCACGAGGGCAAACCCGACGTACTGATGGAGCAGCACTGCAATACCAAAGCAGACAATCACCTGGGGAGGAAAAAGGAAAGAGGCTGAGCCCGGGAGCTGGTTGCTCTCAGCTGCTGTGAGCCACAGCACTACACGCCTGGACATGACACGGAGCGGAGGTGGAAACAGTTATCGTGCTGGTGCCAAACCTCTGGTCATCACCCCACACATATCTCCACAGCATGGCAGCCTCCAGCTAGTGCTGCAGCCTCTGACAAGAGATAAATCCTCCCCACTGTATTATGAAACCCAAGCCATTTTTTTTTTTTTTTTTCCCAGTGGGAGGAGAGGGAAACACTTTTATAAACTCCAGGTTGGCAGAGGAGATGGAGCAGCCAGCCCCAACCCTGCTTTTGTGGCCTAGGAAACATGGTTGGTTGTGGCCCAGTAGGTTTTTCCGCACACAGTGAAACTCAGGATCCTGTAGCCCAGGGCTACGGTTGCTGCTGACTCAAGGATTCACCCCAGGACAGACACACTGTAGGGATTAAGTGGCTTTGGTGAATCAGAGAGCCCCGTGGGATGACCCGAGCCTGGCACAAAGCACCCTGGGTTTGCTGGGTGCTGCAGCAGAGGACTGGGGTGCTGGGGGCAGAACGGGTGTGATTCCTGCCCCGCATGCTTCCCGCGGGCATGGGGACGCTCTGCCTGCCCACACTTTAGCACACTCAGTCCTCTCCTCAGTTTATACCATTAATGCTGTTCTCTGTATTGGCTCTTTAGCGAGATTATCTGCTCCCTGCTCATTAAGTCACTGTCTTGGCCTGACTTAGCTCTATTGTGGTGATGACCTTTTGACTCAGGAGCAGCAGAGCCGCTGGGCTCTGTGACAGCAGGTCTGACCATCGCCTCCACCAGCTCACCCAAGGTGGGTCTCTGTGCTGTACCTGTCCCCCATCCCCAGGCCCTGCAGACCCCTGTGCCTCCCCGCTGTGCCTCTGCTGCTCAGCTCCAGGCTGTGCCATCCCTCTGCCCTGCAGCGTCCACAACGCTCCGGCATCCGGACACGGGAGGCGATCCAGGAGAAACACGCTGGGCATGGCAAGGGGGGCAGCAGGCACTGATGAGGCTCCTGAACCACAGCTGCTCCAGCCCCCCCAGCCCTGTGGCCACGGCTCTGACCCAAAGGAGAGGAAAGCAACCCGGGGAGCTGGGCTCACCCCACAACAGGAGGTGGAAGGGGGCAGCGTGTGGCCCTTCCTGGCAGCCGCTCAAGTGTCCGAGAGCCGGCAGGAGCTGGGCTGCTCGCCTGTGCCTGCAGGGACACCGGGGTCACCGCCTGTCCATGCCACTGTTATGGATCAGCCCCCTTGCCCAGTTCTCTGCACTCCAACTCTGTGCATGCGTGGGGATTTTTTCCCCCGCCCCATCTTTGGGTGTCTTTCTGCAGACCCTCAAGGAGTACGAGTCCCACAGCACCAAGAGGAGCCCCGAGCCCATCCATCCGGGCTGCTGACTCCTTTCCCCAGGCAGAAAAATCAGATTTTGTAACAGGTAGCGAACACTCCCACTACAAGAGCAGGAGCCCTGCTCACATGCCCCAGCCCCAGACTCCCTGGTTGCACAAATGCCAGGGTCTGTGCCTCGGGCACCGGCCGGTGGACTCACCACGGAGTGATGGAAGAGCAGCTCCCAGGACTGGTGAAGTTTCTGATTGCATAACATGTCCACAAAGTCTTCGAGGAAATAACCTGGGATTAGAGAGGCCATGAGCAAAGAAGGGGAGTCAGGAAGGATGCCATGGGTACCCCCACCCCAGCAGGCTCTGCAACCAACTGGGCTGAGCAGCCCCTCCTGGGAAGTGATGGCCACTTGGGTCTGTTCTTGGAGAAGGGTGAGAGCAAGGGCAGCACACGGACCCTCACCCTTGTTACCATCCCAAAATCAGGTCCCTTTCCGCCTGGAGCTCTTAACAGCTGCAGGGTTTGCTGCGACCAAGCCAACCTTATGCTGGCATTTTGGCTACTCAGACCTCCTTGCTGAGCTGTAGCCAAGCTGGGAAGCCTGTCAGCACTGACCACAGGGCTGGGGACAGATCTGCAAGGTGACAAGGAAGGGGTGGCATGAGGGAGGCAGAAAGCATCACACAGCGTGAGGACTCAAAGCTCCTGGCCTCCACACTGGCAGGTTTAGCTCAAGGCTTTAGGGGGATCTGCATCAACCCCATATCATGGGCACTCCTTGGGCACCCCAAGCCCTGGCTGCCCCACGGGGATGGGGGCGGGCAGCCTGGTGCCCAGTACCTCCTGGCTGCGGGTGCCGTGGGACAGAAAGGAGCCACTGTCCTTTGCCAAGAATAGGGTGATTGTCTGGGGTGCTTGAGACATCGCTGCCTGCGACGTGGCTCGAGGGGGCTGGTGTCAGGCACTGACGAGCCCTTGGAGACCCCCTGAGGGGCAGAACGAGGGGCAGCCCACTCCCCCCCACCTCACCTACAGACACGGCGACCAGGCTGTGTGCCCCGGGTGGGTGCGTGCCCACCAGGTCCTCCGACAGCCCGGGGTGGAGGCAGAACCTGCAGGGAGAGGGTCTGTGAGTGCCAGGCAGCCCCTCTGGTCCCCCAAATCTCTTCCAGTGCCCACCTGGTGCTGCTGACACCCCACCACAGAGCCCTCCTATTCCCCTGATCGCCCCATGACCGCCCCTGTCCTGTTTCCCCTGGAGTCTCCCTGTCCCCCCGCGTCCCTCGATCCCTCCTCCATCCCTCAGTGC
>NW_010226659.1:0-224 GCF_000690775.1 Eurypyga helias
CCCCCCACCTCTGGATCCCTACAGATCCTTGCACCAGAGGTGATCGAGCTTCCGACCCCATTAATCCCCGGGGAAATCGGGGCTCCCACACGCCCCCCATGAGATCCACAGAGATCCTGGGGACACCTAGCTCCAGATCCCGACGGACCCCAGCAGCCCCTGGGCGTAAGGATCCGCAGGGACGCACCGGGAAGATGCCTCCCCCGTGCCCAGTTCCCAGGAAT
>NW_010226659.1:575-1394 GCF_000690775.1 Eurypyga helias
GCCTCGGCCCCCCCCCCCCAAGGCTCTGGGATCCTCAGGGATCTGGGAAGATCCCAGCTCCATCGCCTTTCCACAGCAGGGAGGATCAACCCCCTGGATCCGGGTGCAGGGGATCTGGGTGCAGGGGATCCCGCAAGGACCCGAGGGGATCCCGCAAGGACCCGGGGCTCCCCCCCACCAAGGCTCTGGGATCTTCAGGGATCTGGGAAGATCCCAGCTCCATTGCCCTCCCAGAGCGGGAAGGATCAACCCCCTGGATCCAGGTGCTGGGGATCCAGGTGCTGGGGATCCCGCGAGGATCCGTTGCTGGGGATCTGGGTGCAGGGGATCCCAGCCCCGATCCGAGGGGATCCCCCGTAGCGCCCCCGATCCGAGGGAATCCCTCGCAGCCCCGATACGAGGGGATTCCCCCGCGGTGCCCCCCGATCCCCTTCCCAAGGAGATTTAAGCGGGGAGCATCCAGCAGTTCCGACTCCGACACCAGGAACCGGCTGGCTAAAGGGATCCCAGGGGATCGCCTCACCTCTCCTTGGACAGGAAGATCTCCTGCAAGATCCCTTTCTCCCGCTCGGCCTGAGTGAAACGTTCCCGGCTGCCGCTGCCCGGCACGACGAGGGGAGCGGGGAGATCCAGGAGTTTGGGGTACCCCCAGGGCACCTTCTCCTCCATGGCGTCGTGGCTGAGGCGCCGGGCCGTCTCAAAGGCCTCCCGATCCTTCAGCATCTCCCGCTTGGCCGCTTCCCCGAAATCCTTGATCTTGTTGACGTTGACTGCCAGGGAAAAGGCCGACGTCAGCCCCGGCAGGGCGGGAACGGCGGG
>NW_010226660.1:0-2213 GCF_000690775.1 Eurypyga helias
GTAGCAAACCCTCACGGTTCTCGCGGTCCGGCCGCCCTCGCTTCGCTCCTTGGCTGCCCCAAAAACTGCGCGGGGTCTGCTGGTGACTTCCCGACGGGACGTCTCCGAGGGATCCATCCTCTCTGCTCGGGGAAATCCTGTGGTCCCCACGCAGGGGACGATTCTGGGGTCCACGTGGGTCGGGGCAGGAGTCAATCGCGCTGCCAAGTCGGGTCAGCGCACGGTTCCGGGAAGGTGGTGGGAGCCGGAACGCGACCCCTTCGGGAAGGGGGTGCTGCGCGTGCGAGGGTCAGGGTGTCGCTCGCTTGGGAACCCCCAAATTTCAGGAAAATTCACTTCTTTCCCCTTGCTTCCTTCCCGTGTGAGGGAAGCGTCGCGTGGGCACGCTCTTTATGTGTTGGTAAAGGGCGTTTTATTTCCTTTTCTGACCTTTCCTATTCCTTGAGTGCCTGAAATCAGCTTTTAATTCTACAGCTAGCTGAAATCCTGGGGGCAGCAGGCCCAGGCTCGGGCGCAGGGCGTGAGGTGGGAAGAGCATCCCCGGGGACCAGGGCTTTCCCCCCGAGGGCGGTGGTGTTCCCCCGGAAGCTGGAGCAGCTGGGGATGGAGTGCGGCCGTGGGAGCCTGTTAACCGGGATGGTGGGGGGTGTTCCAGATTTCTTCTTGTGTGTGAGATATTGGCGTTGCAGGGTGGGCGCTGGAGTCGGTTGTAAAAGCTGGTTTAACTCTATCGCTGTTTATTAGAAACACGCGCTTGGAAGTAGTTGTCGGACGTCGCTCTTCTGCAGACTTGAAGTGCTTTCTTTAATTTGGGGTTTTGTGTGTGACTTTGGAGTAGGGGGAGAGTCCTTCCTCCTGCTGCGGAGGAGATGGTGATGGGCTCCTCCAGCAGCGTGAAATCCTGAGACTGTTTGAAATACCTTTGGAAACACACCTTCAGACTGAGTATCCTGAGAGCTTTTGGTGGATGCCAGGACCGTTTTGTCCCTCGCTCTCCGCTCCCACGCTCTGCCCCTCGCCACCCGTGCCCCAGTCCCTTCCCACCTCTTGCCTCTTCCCGTGCCCATCACCCTCACCCGGCCTGCACAGCGTGTGTTGGGTTAGGGTCAATCCTGCCCTCATCCCTCCTCTTGGGATGGAGCATTTGGGGATTTCTTAGAATCATAGAATGGTTTGGGTTGGAAGGGACCTTAAAGATCATCTAGTCCCACCCCCCTGCCATGGGCAGGGACACCTTCCACTAGACCAGGTTGCTCAAAGCCACATCCAGCCTGGCCTTGAAGACATCCAGGGATGGGGCATCCACAGCTTCTCTGGGCAACCTGTTCCAGTGCCTCACCACCCTCTCCGTGAAGAATTAAGAATTAATTAATTAATTAATAATTCTTAATCCCCTTCTCCATAGGGGTGCGGATTCCCCGCAGCCCTCTTGCTCCCACCGCCCCGATGGTCTTTTCCACGACCAATTTTAGCAGGGACACCTTTTCCCGTGAGGTTTCTCCTCGTTTCTCCGCAGGCAGCCGGTGACCGAGGGCTCTCCCGTCGCTGCCCGCTCCTGCCTCGGCCATGGCCACTCCGGACGTCAGCGTTCACATGGAGGAGGTGGTGGTGGTGACGACGCCCGACGGCGCGGTGGACGGAGGCGGCATGGAGGAGGTCAAAACGGTGCTGGTCACCACCAACCTGTCCCAGCACGGGTAAGAGATGGCGTCGGCGTACACCGAGGTGGAAAACCTCCCACCCGTGGTTGTAGGCAGCTGAGCTGGGTGTATTTAATCCCCTGCTGCCTACTCTGGCATCACTTCTCCCAGCGGGGACCTCGGCGATGCCGGGGCAGTCTCCGTCTCCTCTCTGACACCCCTGGGACCGTACCCGGGGCTGTGGGCTCTGCAGCTGAGAGCAGAGCAGGCTCTGCTCCTTTTCTCTTCAAGCTGAGTTCCCACTGGTGGTTTTCAGCTGGCGTTACCCGGAATAAAATGCAATGCAAGAGTTTGTTGGAGAAAACAAGGGGAAAAAAAAAAAAACCCAAACCAAAAATATCTTCTGCGAGTGGATGTGGAAATGGACACAAATGAGGTTGGAACAGGACAGCGGTAGCTAAATCCGTGTGTTTGTGCTATTTATTTCATGATTGCCTCACCAAGCGGTGTACCTCCAGTGATGAGTCTTCATCACAGTGTGGAAGGATGAGCTCTGATGGAAAACGTGGCCCC
>NW_010226660.1:2252-8031 GCF_000690775.1 Eurypyga helias
CGTAGGAACTGCAGCTGGTGATAGAGATGGCAGAGGGGGCGTAGAAGCCGTACGGCGTGGGATAGAGTGTCGGATGGGGTGGCGCACCTCAAAAACACCCCCCCCAGTGAATGTGTATGGGTTTTAAAGTGCTATTTCTTTGCCCAATTTCTCCTTTCTGTTGGCATTTCGGATCCAGGGCTGCTGTTTGCCCAGGTCTGGTCTGGTCTGGTCCAGCTGCCCTGTGCTCAGCTCTTCGCTTCCGTGGCCAAGGTGCCTGGCTGGTACCTTCACTGCCCATGTAGCCACGGGCTCCTTGCTTTATTTCTCTCCATTCCTTCTCAGGATGGTACCCCAATCCCAGGGATTTTAGTGCTTTATCAGTGGGCAGAACATCCAGGTTCACATCCAGAGCTGGATCTGGGCAGGTTTGTCCGATCCAGAAATCACTGCCCTTGAAGTAAGCGGGTAGCAAGTTTATTGCTTTCCACCAAACCAATTTGTCTCCTTTCCTCAAACACATCCTGCTGTTTCTGTGCCGGTTCCCTATGGCTCAGGGCAGGGCACGGCTTTCACGTTACTGTGCGGGCACCGTTTCCCTCATTCCGCTGTAACTGGTATAAAAACTCGTGAACAGATGAACTTTGAGCAGGGACAGACAGCGGGGCCACCACGCTGGGAGATGCTCTGCCTCCTCCTCTGCATCCCAGGTCTGTAAGCACTTCCAAGCACCTTTTCCATTCCCAAGAGGAATGATGGCAGGGAAGAAAGGCTCTGCTCCTCTTGCTTTACGGCCCGTGGAGCTAGAGCAGTCCTAGCTCCCGTGGTGGAGAAGCAGGCAGATGTAAAACTTGGGATGTGGCTCTTGGATGCCGATTGGTTTCTGGTTTTAGTGTCTCTGAGCCTTTGCAGACCCACGTGCAGTGTCATCTGGGACATGGATCATGGCACAGGCCGGCTCAATCCATTTAGTTTCCTTTTATTTCCTCTTGTATTTCTGTTTGGAAACCTTTTCTCATCTTCCCAGTGTCCCCTGGCTGGTCAGGAGTGGGACAGCTCTACGCAGCGGAGGGGGGAGGATTCCTATTTACTCGCAGCTACGAGCGGAGCATATCTGAGCAGGCAGTGAGAGATTCCGTGGGGGTTTTCCATGCAGCCCTCTGGGTAAGGGCCAGTGGGCAGGCTCCTCGCTCCTCCCTGCTCTGGGCCAGCAGCGGATTGATGGGAAGGATCTTGGGGCTCACTGAACAAAACCCACCTGATTTCTGCTGGGACCCCTCGCTGAGCAGGGAGCGGGGCTGCTGGTGGGTGGCAGCACGAGCCACCCACGGTCTCTCTGTAGCCTTGGAGGGTTGCCTCCGTGGGGCTCCGCTCCTCCTGGGAAGATGCCGGAGCGGCACTGGCTCCCTCTCCCTCTGTTTTCCCCTTGCAGCCCCAGCGGCTGCGAGCACGGGCTGGGATTGCTCAGCTTTGGCTCGGTCACTGCTGCGCGGGAAGCCGGCTTTGAACTCGTCATGTGGCGCTTGGAAGCCAAACTCAGCTTGGGGGCTGATGCCTTTTTCTAGTGCTCCTTTTGCTATTGAAAAAAAATATAATGCAGCCAGTGCTCAGAGCTTAGTTGGTTCATGTGTTTTTAGGATTGACTGGAAAAGGCAGAGGACAATGGGAAAAGAAAAGCAAGAGGCTTTTCTCTTCTGTCGGCGCTGCAGTCTGTACCCGACGCTCTGATGCGGTTCCCAATCAGCATCTGTGTTCCCAATCAGCATCCTTTCCCTGGAATTCTGGTGGAGACTTGCCCTCTCAAGTTTCCAGGCGAGGCAGGAGTGGAGGAGCAAGGAGGCACCAGCCCGCTGCTTTATCAGCACGCACTTTGCTTCCCTCCCTCCCATCTGGTTTATGGATTCTCCCAGGGAGGAAGATGAGAGCCGTCCTCCCCCGGTTTTGTCATGGCAACCGGCGAAGGCAGGATCGGCTTGGTGGGATGCGCTGCTGGGCCCTGGGAGGTGTTTGAGTTCTCTCCTGCATCTGGTTCAGTCAGTCCCTCTGGAATGGGGTGGGGGAAGCAGTATGGAGAAACTCACCTGTTTTGTGGGTTTTTTCCCCCTTTCCCTCCACCCTCCACCTCTCCATGGCAGACACAGGCTGTAGCTGCATGAATTTTTCATGCAAGCTGTTGGTTTGTTTGTTTTCTCCCTGGAGGATGGGTGTAAGGTGGGGGCTGGGTTATTTTTCCCAATCCAGCTGTGCCTTTCAGTCACTTTTTGGAGCGGTGCGAATGTGACGGAGTCCTGGAGCAAGCTGTTCCTCACCCAGCGAGGCTGGGCTGCCACCCACGCCGGTTCCCTTACCTGGTTGCTGCTCCCCACCAGGTACCTGCCCTGCAGCCGGCGGGGGGAGCGATGCTTTGAAGCTCCAGTTCCACCCCGGAGCTGTGTGTTAGGAGGCCAGGATGGAAAAACCAGTTGCTCTTGAATTTGCTCGTCCCTGTGGCATCGCTGGTGGGAAATGTGAGTGCCGGTGAGTCACTGGGACCACTTGTTTGGTTCACCCGTGGTACGGAACCGGGGTGGATGTCAGGTTTATTTTGTCCTTACAGTCTTAGCAGGTTTCTGTGTTGAAGTATGCTAGAGGTTAGCTGCTTCCCCACCCCTGCAGGACAGGCTTGCTGCAGTAATCCTCAATAACAAATCAAATGCACATCCTAAAACCATCAATGAGGTCCAGCACACTCTGTGCTGAGAGCTGGCCACGTGCCCAGGGCAGATCCATAAGGGTACCAGCACCGGCTTCCTCCTTCACGTGGGACCCTCCCAGCCGAGGGGGCGAGGAGCATGTCCCGGCTCGCAGCCCTAAAAGCCTTTCCCGTCTGAGCGTGCACAAAGCTCGTTAAAGGGGTTTGGGGCGTTGTGTGCCGCGGCGGGAGAACCTGTTGTGTGTCTCCATCGGCAAAGCACCAGGAGAAGCTGGAAATCTCCGGGGTGGGGAAGATGGAAGTGTTGCTCGCCGTCAGCGGGACAGCCAGCTGGTAGTTAACGTTACGGGTTTATTGAGTCGTAAGAGGCTCAGAGATTGGTGATGCTGCGTTATCTCTGCTCACAGATCCGCTGTTTCGGTTTGTCGATCTCCCTTATAGTGTGTTTGCAGCTCCTTGAAGTCCTGCTCCTGGGAGCATCCCGTGTTCCAGGGGGTTCAGCCACTCCATCGCCCAGGCAGTGGCAGCATGTTCTGCACATGTTTTTCCTGGGGAAATCTTCTCAGGCAAAGCTGCCAGAGGCTGGCAGCAACTTCTGAGCGAGGGACCGTGCTGACAGCATCGCTCAGTGCCAGCTCCCCAGCACGGGCTGCGCTGGAGGCAGCTCCATGGGGCTGGGATTTGAAGGGGGAGGCGAGGCAGAGCCGGGCGGGCTGCTGGCAGCGATCCTGCCTGCTGCGGGGCTCTTCCTCTCTATGGAAAAATGGAGCTGAGCCTTTCAAAACCAGAGCTGACTTCCAGCTCTTGTGGGAAAACGGTCTGAGTGCCTTGGGAAGCTGTGTCTCCGTGGGGCGTCGGGTGTGGGGGTGGCATGTTCGTGTGGATTAACTCTGCCTCTCTGACTCTTACCAGCGGTGACATAAATGAAGACACGCTGGAGACCGAAAATGCAGCTGCTGCAGCCGCCGCCGCCTTTACAGCCTCCACGCACCTGAAGGAAGCTGTTCTAGGTAGGTTCAGCCCATGTTTTGGCCTCCCCAGTTGTACCGTGCCACCACCCTAACGCGGCACAATCCGGCGCTGGTGTTGGCCAAGAGGGCCCGGCCACCGCTGTGCAGAGCTGCTGGGCATGGATGCTCTCCCCGGGGGTACCCGGGATGCTCTCCCCGGGGGTACCCGGGATGCTCTCCCAGGCATCCAAGGAGCTGGGCGAGCTGCAGGAGCCGTGGGGAAGGGAGCTGGTGGCTGCTGGCTGGGATGCTGCTGCCCTCTCCTGGTGCAGCAGGATGAGACCCTGTGTCTGGCCACCGCCAGCTCCTGCCCTTCCGGCTTGCGATGGGGATTGTTGGTTTTGCAGCGAACTCGCAGGCTTTGGTTACAGGGAACAGGGAATTTAGTGAGGGAAGACTGTAGCCAGCTGGGCTGGAGGTGCCTTAAAAACAGTTCCCCCAGACATGAATGTAAAATTACCCAAACAACCTCATTCCTTTCATTTTTATCAAGAACAGATTTTTTTTCAGCTCTTGTCACTGAAGTCTCAGATTTTGCACACTCAGCTGTGGCCAGGGCGGTGTAAATTTGCCTGAGAAATTTAGGTGGTTGGATGCTTTCGTGCAAGAGAACGGTGGCCACAAACTCCGTCACACCCCATCGTGCATCGTCCACGTGGGGTTTCTTCCGGTCCTGAGCTTCAACGCGGCTTTATCTCTGTGTGTGCATCCGGGTGGTGAACTGGGAGGCCACGGCTCACGTTTCTGTTTGCTGTGTCCCCTCCTCTGTTCCCTGTGAGAAGTGAAGATGGCTGAAGATGAGGACAGTTTGGAGGCAGAGATTGTCTACCCCATCACCTGCGGCGACAGCAAAGCCAACCTCATCTGGAGAAAGTTTGTGTGCCCCGGGATCAATGTGAAGTGTGTGCAGGTGAGAATGAAGACCCCCACCCGGTGCTGCATTGTGCCTGCTGGTGCCCACGTTGCAGGCTCGCCTGGCCTGGTTTTGGTGAGCTTTGGTGAGCTGCTTTGCAGCAGAACCGCGTCGTGGTGGGAGAGGAGGGAATTCTTGGTCCTGCTGCACCTGAGATTTGCCTTCTCGGCCACGTTGAGCGGTCCTGGCTGGAGAGATGCTCTCTCAATTTAACTGGAGAATTTGAGAAATTTGGGCGCTCCCGGTGCCTGCTCGGTTTGAAAATTGGGAATTTGTGGAGAAGTTTATTGGTAGGGGACGTACTGAAGAGCTTCTACCCTGTCCTGGCTAGCTCACGGTTAAAATTAGCATGAATTTGGGAACATACCCTGTGTGATACTGTCATAAGACGCCGCTGGCATTGTTCCTGCACTCGGCGTTGTGGCGTGTGCTTGTTCAGAGAAGTAGTTTCTCATGCAGTAGGGGTGAGCGAGCTCTGCGCTGGTCAACACGGGCAGGGAAAAGAGGAAGCTGGGACTTGGGAAACGCTCTCTGGGATGGGCTGTAAAGCAGCTCTTTGGGGAGCTGCCTGATTCTGCGGGTTATTTGTAGGTCAGCACGTGGCTTGAGGCAGAGCTGGGTGTGTAGGGCAATAAAAGGCAAAGAGCTGGCCGCTGATGCGGTGTATGCCAACTCCCTAAGGCTGGTTTTCGGTAGGAGTGGGTGCGTGCGGCGCGGGAGGCCAGAGGTTTCCCTGATAGCGATGGTTGCGCTCGGTAGCAGGAGGTCAAAGAGCAAATGGGCTTCTCCTTCCCTCCCTTGTGTGGGGCGTAGCGTGCTCCTGGCCCCAAACGTCACCCGGGGCAGCCCGGCTCTCGGGAGCTACAGGAGCACAAGCAGCTCACTGCTGTTAATAATACTTCGCACACAAGCTATGGGGGGTTTTTCCGGGCTGTCCTGCCTGGGCTGGGCATTTAGCAAACTCCTCTGTGCCACACCCCCCCCAAAACCCTTGGCTTTGAGCAGCTGTCAACTAGCCGTCCGTGAAAGCAATATTTGGCTTTAATTCTTTTAACTCGGTGTTTTGGTGCTGCCGTTTAAACGGCGCGTTGAGGCTCCGCTGCGGGCGCCGGGAGGTGCTGTCGGGGCGGCCCGGCTCCGCTCACGGGGCAACGCTTTCCTTGTTTTATGGCTCCCCCCCCCCCC
>NW_010226660.1:8066-13353 GCF_000690775.1 Eurypyga helias
TGACGATCACCTCATCAGTCCCAAGGAGTTTGTCCACTTGGCGGGCAAGTCGACCCTGAAGGATTGGAAGCGGGCGATCCGGATGAACGGGATCATGCTCCGGTTAGTCTCTTCGTGTGTATCCACAGAGCGACAGCGGGGACGTCTTTGGGGGTAGCGGTGGGGTGGAACGTAGCCTTTCGCTGCTGAGAGAGCAAATGTGCCACCCAGCGTCCGTGTTAAGCCTCGGCTGTGGTCTGTCCAACAGCTTTGCTTTATCCTTCTGCCTAGGGAATAATTTAGGGCAAGAAACGTTTCTCCCGGTCTTTTTAGGACTTGAACCACAGGGAGTTCCCAGCCGGCATAAGGTTGCTGACAGTTTTAATGACCACTGGGCTGCCTACGCGTTCTCAGCGTGACCTACCAAATGGAAGCCAAGCACATCCCTTCGTTTTTTTTGCTAAGAAAGCTTATTTATGCAAGCATTTCTCTCCTCTAGTCTTAACTACAGTAATTTAATTCTTCTACGATCTTGCTGAACACCAGCCTGAGACTGTGATTTAATTAAAGCCTGTCTCTGCCTGCCGGCAGGATAAAACCGTGTCACCTCTTTCCCCAGGACTTGCCAGTGGTTTCGTACTCTTGTCACAGGGTGACACTGCCTTTGCCGGGATTCTTCTGCTTCAGTGCAGGCGACTCCTGTGTTCCTTCTAAGCAGCTTTTGCTCCACGTAGATTTTTGCATAATAGGCTTATGCTTTGGCAAGGCAGGTCTTTCAAGGGAAAAAAAAGAGAAGCGTGAATCAAGCCCAGCAGCCCCTGGGAGCGAATCTTGGGAAGCTGAGGCTGTTGTTGGTCATCAAAACCTGGGGATGCTTTGGAGACCGCGTGCTCAGAGTGGGAAATCTTGTTTTAGTTTATAAATAGGGTTATGGCCCATCTTTTTTTGAGGTGTAGTCTAACAGGGAAGAAAGAGGCTTCCTGCTGTCTCAGCCTGAGCTGAGGATTCAGCTGACCCTTCTGCTGGAAGCTGCCGGCGTGCACGGGGGGAAGGTGCTGGTGGGACCAGGCTGGGACCTTCTTCTTCCTCCCCCAATGCACCAAGGGTTCGTCAGTCCCAGCGAGGGTTCCTAGTTAAAGTTACAGACACCCCGTGCAGCAGATCCTGCTCAGGGAGGTGGGACCAGCCCTGAAACCAACCTCTTTGGAGGCCAAGCCTTTCCCTGGGAGGTGGGGGAGCAGCAGGATGGGGCAGCTCTGCTGTGGGGGACCCCCGTGGACACGCTCGGGGTAGGTGCGTGTTGCACTTACGAAGGCAGGGGATGTCCTCAGCGCAGGTCAGGAGATCCCAGGGAGGAGGATCCTGTTTGGCATCAGGGGGCAGGAATAAAACTGCTGCCTGGGAGCATGGCCTGTGGTGTCGGGGAGCAGCTCTCCCGGCTTCGCTGCCGAAGGGAAGGACAGCGTTTGGGCTCTAAACGGTACGTTTTCCCTGAAGGCTTCTAGCCAGCAGATCTGCTGAGAGCAGTATGGTTTGTCCTGATGCTTCTCCTCAAGTTAGGTTTGATTTTACAGGGATGTGTCTCTTGCTCTTCTCAGCCCAAGTCAGGTGTTCCAGTGGTGAAGAAAAGGGCTGTCTTGGACTAGGGAAATCCATCCTCTCTGGGTTGGGCTTGGAGAGGAGCCTTTTCAGAGAGCTGGAGTCCTCCCCCTCCTCCCTTCTACAGGAGGATGCAGGATGTGGCAGGGAAGTGCTCAGAAACCAAGTCTGCTCCAGTCCTTTATGGCAGCTACAGCACAATGGGCTTTCTTCTCCCGCTCCCAGCCTCCTGCAAGGCTTTTCCGCCACTGGAGCGCTGTGTGGCTGTTGGATCTGTGTGCGTGGCCAGTACGGAGCAGGCTACGGATGCTGTTTTAATTAACTCTTGGTTAGTGCTGCCTCTAAGGTCAGGACACGGGGACTTGTCAAGGGAAATTCAGACTCGCATCCGCCTGCTCTCCTGGCTTTTGCGTTTCATCTGGGGTTTTGAGAAGTTTGGGGGTGAAACCTGCCAGGAGCTGCGTCTCTGAGCTCTCTGCTCCCACTGATGTGCCTGTCCCTGTGCTTGCTCCCTGTTTTTCAGGAAGATCATGGACTCAGGAGAGCTGGATTTCTACCAGCACACGAAGGTCTGTTCCAACACCTGCCGGAGCACCAAAATCGACCTGACTGGAGCCAGGGTGTCCTTGACCAGTCAGACATCGACGGAGTACATCCCCCTCACTCCCGCTTCTGCGGATGGTACGTCCAGCCGTTCCTTGCACCCTAAACAGGGGCGTTGAGGCCTTAAAAAACAGCAAATGCCAGGGAACCAGAACACCTTACGGTTACTTCTTTTTGGCTTTGCGGGTCGTTTTATCCTCCGCTTTCTCTCCCTGCTCCAGTGCAGGATTCCCCATAGCACAGCTAGGCAGAGAGTCGTTAGAGCATCTCGGCAGGGATGGAATAACTCACTCAGTCGCTCTGTAACCCTGCATGACCCAAGAGCCGCCCTCCTGGCCTCTTGCCTTTCCCCAAACCGTAGCTGAAGCGGAAGACTGCAAAGAATCTGTAAGAAAACAGTGGTTGCTCGATGAAGTCACCTTCTGTCCTCGCTGCCGGTGGGGCACTGTGTCCATAGTGCTCATCCCGGGAGGCAGGGATCAACCTGCGCAGGGTGCCAGGGTAGGAGTCCCTCCTCCCCTTGGCTCTGACCTGACTTCTTCTGGGATAATTCAAGAATTTTCATTCCAGACTCCTGGGCTGAGTTATTATAGGGTTTGTGTGATGAAATATTAACAGTAACCAGAGGATACAGCAGATATTTTATCTGTGTTCATACATGTAGCTTAAAACTGGATCTAAATGATGTTGTGGCCCCATAGCTGTAGCCCATAACTTAATTTGGCCTATAATTACAGGCAACTTTGTTATTAGAAAGCTTTCTAAGTACTTCTGTATTTCTTAACTCTTCTGAGAGTTAAGAACACCCTACCCAGCCCCCCACAGAACCCCACACCCCGAGCTCCTGACGGTATCTGTGGGAGCAGAGCAAGGACAGGGCAAGCCTTCGACAGCACAGCCTGCCATCGTGGTGCGGAAGCTGATGCCTGGTGCAGCTTTCCTTGGCTCCAGAGCCTTCACATTAAACGTGGATTTTGGCCCACTAACGGGGAGACAATTCCCGTGCTGCTGGGCTGTGCTGCAATAAAGAGCCCCGAAGGCTGCAGAGTAATTGCATTTAGTGGCAGCGGCTGAGCGTTACAAACACTCCGTGCGGTGCTGGGGTCCCCGGCCAGATTCCCATTCATCCCGCTCCTGCGTGTCGAGTGATGCCGTTTCCCCCAGCTCCATGGCAGGAAAACTGCTGAGATTCGGCAGAGCAGGAGGGAGGGAGCCCCCCTGCACTGCTGTGCAGCCTTGGGGAGGGGATGCTCTCCCCTTTGAGGTTTTAGAAACCCTCCAGACATCCCAGATTTAGAGGGAATCTTTTTGGGAATCTCCAGACATCTCTCGAGATGTCTGGAGATTCCCAAAAAGAATCCCTTTAAATCTGTTTGGCTTTTGCTCTAAGCCATACTAGTGGGGAGAGCAGGAGGGAGACGCTGCTCTTGGGCACGTGTTTTTGTGCAAGAGTTGCAGAAGTAATCCCCGGGAGGATTGCACTCCCATGTGGAAAAATCAGTCCTGCTGGCACAGCAGTGCCGGCCGCTCGGGCATCTCCGAGAGCTGCGTTCAGACGGGGGCAGTCCTGTGCGGTGCAAAGGAGGAGTCACAGAGCTGCAGCGAGAGAGCGCTTCCCTCGGAAACGGCCCCTGGAAAACACAGAGAAAAATCAGGGCTTGGGGTTTTTTTTTTTCTTTTCTTTTTTTTTTGCTATTGGTTGCAGTGAACGGATCACCGGCCACCATCACCATAGAAACGTGCGAGGATGCCAGCGATTGGAGCACCAGCGTCGGAGGTATGGCTTGGGATCCCACCGGGCTCGGCGTCTGGGGCCAGAGGACGGAGGGATGAGGAGCAGGGAGGCAGCTGGGACGAGGAGCAGGACTGTCTGCCCAGAGCAGCCCTGCTGGAGGCTCCCTGGGGTTATTCGTTTGCCGCCCAGGGCTGCCTGACATCCCGCCTGCGTGCGGTCTGGCCGTGCCGTCGCCTGGGGACGAAGCTGTTTCTAAGCCCCAAGATGCCGAAGCGTAGGCCAAATGCTTGGTGTGCCTCTGGGGGGGGTGGAATTCGGGGTCATAAAGGGGTTCTTGCTCCTCTGGTGTACTCTGGGCAAGGGGGTTTTCCGTAGCGTCGGTGTCATCTCTGTGGGTGGTGGAGGATGGGAAAGTGTGTCCTGTGCCCCAGCACCCGGAATCTACACCCTAGGACGTTGCAGGGGCCAGGAGGGGAACCCAGAGCACCAAAAAACCCCCCTCTGTGGATTTTGAGGTTCTCCCTTGCTTCCTCTTTCTCCAGACGACACCTTTGCTTTCTGGAGAGGCCTGAAGGATACAGGTCTCCTGGAGGAAGTCATCCATGAGTTCCACCAGGAGCTAATGGAGACCATGAAGGGCTTGCAGCAGCGAGCACAGGATCCCATGCTGCAGCTCGGGGGTAAGGACACGCTGAGGCACCTCGGGAGAGGAGCTTGTGGATCTTCATCTCCTTGGGCTGTCCGGGTGGCACTGTAGGGACACAGTTCCTCCCAAGTTAATCTCCTTTCTGCCTGCTCCCCAGGCAGGTGCTCGGCAGTGCTCAGGGACGCTTCGAGTGGCTTCAATTCCCCAATTCCCTCTGCCTTGGGGTTTCCTGTCTGCTGGCTCTGGACAAACGCTTGGCTTGGGAGCTGAGGTGGAATTTAGGCCATGAAATAATGCAGCAGCCAGCTACTCTGCTAGCAGATTCCTTATCGCCCCGGCTGAGCAGATACACTAGTGACCTCTTGCACTTTCTCATGACTTTTCCCATCCTCTCCTCCTCCCTGGCCTGTTCCGTTCCCCTCCCGCAGATTTTGGCCCTCTCAGCTGCATGTGTTTGCTCTGGTATGGCTCTTCGAGGTGTAAATACTTCGGAAATCTTGCTTTCCTCAAAGATCTGTGTCTTGTTTTCAAGATGCTGTTTTACTCAACAACGTAGTCCAGAACTTTGGAATGCTGGATCTGGTCAAGAAGGTCCTGGCCAGCCACAAGTGCCAGATGGATCGCTCGAGGGAGCAGTACACGCGGGATTTGGCAGGTATGACCCCGGGACACGCCGCTGTGCCGGCACTCCTCGTCACCCTTTGCTTCCTGCCTCAGAAAGGGCC
>NW_010226660.1:13710-14065 GCF_000690775.1 Eurypyga helias
CCTGGGCAGGGGGTGGCACTGGGTGGGCTTTGAGGTCCCTTCCCACCCAAACCATTCCGTGACTCTCTGAAAGGGGGGGTTGTGTTAAAGCTGGTGGATGCTAAATTAGCTCCAGGCATTGCTGCAGTCCCTGGGAGCTTGTCTCGGGCCCAGGCTGAGCCGATCCTCTCTCTGCAGCTCTGGAGCAGCAGTGTGATGAGCACCGCAAGCGAGCGAAGGAGCTGAAGCACAAATCGCAGCACCTCAACAACGTCCTGATGACCCTCACGCCCGTCTCCGTCCCCGCGCCTTTAAAACGTCCCAGGCTGACCAGGGCCACCTCCGGACCCGCTGCCATCACCTCCCAAGTCCTGTC
>NW_010226661.1:0-427 GCF_000690775.1 Eurypyga helias
CTGTGGCATATTGGGGGGGGGGCACCCGGCCTTGAGCTTTTGGGGGGTGTCTCTGCTGCACTTGGGGGCCCTCTGGCACATCTAGGGGCCTCTCTGCCACAGCTGGATGGCTCCCATGGCCATCCGGGGAGGATCCTTGGCACATCTGGGACCCCTAGTCCCTCTCCTGTGGCACCCAGGGGTGATGGACCCATCTCCAGTCCTGCTCCTGTGGTATCCAGGGGTTGGACACACCTCTGATCCCACTCCCCATGGTTCCCAGGGGTGATGGACCCACCTCTGGTCCTGCTCGCTTGGTTCCCAGGGTGAGTGACCCATCTCTGGTCCCTCTCTTGTGGCACCCAGGAGTGACAGATCCATCCCCAGTCCCACTCCTCGTGGTTCCCAGGGGTGATGGACCCTCCTCTGGTCCCACCCCTCATGATTC
>NW_010226662.1:0-547 GCF_000690775.1 Eurypyga helias
CTCTTTCATTTTATCTTCAGGAGAAGAATAGGAGGGAAAACCTGCTAAAGCAGAATTTACTCTGATTAACAGGAAGAGTTGAGGCAAAATGTCCTTAATGTTTTGTTACTTTTGACTTTTCTTCATGTTCTGTTCTTGTAGACCAAAAAAGCCCTCAGCCCTAATTTTTGAAATATCCCTGTAAAGTTCATAACAAACACGAAGAGAGAAATCCAGAGCAGGGGAAACGTTCAGCTGGATCTGCTGTTCTTTCAATGTGGTAACTGAGGGGGCCAGTATGTATTTATGTGAATGTCACACATGTTCGTTACTCAACTTATAATAGGAGAAAACTGGAGAAATGTGACTATAAACCTAAATGTTGAAAGGATTTCCCAAGGATAATAGAATCACAGAATCATTTAGGTTGGAAAAGACCTTTAACATCATCAAGCCCAACCATTAACTCAGCACTTCCAAGTCCACCTCTAAACCATGTTCCTAAACACTACATCTACATGTCTTTCAAATACCTCCAGGGATGGTGACTCAACCACTTCCTTAGGAA
>NW_010226663.1:0-383 GCF_000690775.1 Eurypyga helias
CCGCGGGGGCACAGGCTTCGCTCTCCCCTCCTGGCCCTGCCTGCCTGGTCCCCCCGCGGAGGAGCCTCTCCCCAGCAGCGACGGTGAACGCTGCCTCTGCGACAACCCGTCTCTTTCTTTCTTTCTTTCTTTCCTTCTTTCTTTCTTTCTTTCTTTCGCTCTTTCGCTCTTTCGCTCTTTCACTCTTTCTTTCGCTCTTTCACTCGTTCTCTCGCTCTTTCTTTTGCTCTTTCACTCTTTCACTTTCACGCTTTCTTTTGCTCTTTCTTTCTAGCTCTTTCTCTCCTTCTCACTTGCTTTCTCTTCCTTCCTTCCTTCCTTCCTTCCTTCCTTTTCTTTCATTTCCTTTTATTTTCTCTCTCTCTCTCCCCTCCCCCCCTTTC
>NW_010226664.1:0-268 GCF_000690775.1 Eurypyga helias
CTCCTGCGAGAGTCCCCATCCCAGCTGCATCCCTGCCAACACCACGCCACATCCCAAACCTCGGGTTAAACCGCTGCAGGTTACCGGAGGGATGATGCCCGTTAACCCCCCCCAGCAGTGCCCTCAGCTGCCGGGGAGGGGGTTTAGATCTGGTTAATAACGTTTTCTAACCACTGGACGGTGAAATCACCCTGTGGCTGTGGGCCATGACGGGGCTCGTCTGCAATTTCATCTTCACTGCCCGGCTCCGTGGAGCAGATCAATTCTC
>NW_010226665.1:0-312 GCF_000690775.1 Eurypyga helias
CTTTGCAAGGAATAAAACTCCAGGTGGGATTTTTTTTTTTTCCCTTCAACACCCTGGATAACGAGACTTGTCCCTCTCCATCTCTGTTTCCTGAAGCAAGCTGAGGGGATGGAGTGGGGAAGACTTGTCCAGAGGGGCTCCGGCCACCTTGCCCAGGGATAAATAAATAAATAACCCCCCAGGACAGCGGATGGGCACCTCATTTTCCTTCTCCCTCCAGGAGCCACACGCCCGAGGAGGGTAAAAGGATGTTGTTTGCCCCGCGGAGGCTCTAATTCACAGCGGTTCCCACACAGGAGGGGAAAGCGAGGA
>NW_010226665.1:785-1322 GCF_000690775.1 Eurypyga helias
CCCGCCCGGGCAGGAGGGGTGCCAAGTTGCTCAGCCCCAGCTGGTCCCCCCCTCCGGACCCCCCCTCTGTGCCCGCTTCCCAGCCCACAGCCTCCTTTCATCTTTCCCTCGGCTGAACTTTCATTCCCTATAATCAGCCCCGATATTAATGATGCATAAAATTACCCCTGATTAAAAGAACCTTTTCCAGCCGCGGCAGCGGGGAGATCACACGGGCGAGGAGCAGTGTCATCCCGCCCCCCAGGCACCCACCCCCGCAGCGGAGATGCCAGTCGGGGTTCGGCTGGGGGGTTATTTCGGGACCAATGGCTCCAGGATCACGCACACCCACCCCCCGTCCTGCTACGAGCCCAGAGCTGTTGCATCCTCCCTGCCCCCCATCCTGGGGAGAGGGGACATGCAGGGGGGTGTTGTCACCTGTCCCTTCAAAAAGCCATCCTTTTAACAAAAACTAGGCATTTTGGTGTGGTTTTCAATGTTTTGAGTAAGTAAATGGTGCCCCCGCGGCAGAAAATCGGACCTACATTGCCCCTTATA
>NW_010226665.1:1400-2369 GCF_000690775.1 Eurypyga helias
TTTGCAGCGGAGCCCCCCCAAATCTCAGCATCACCTCAGAGCAGACGCTGGGGCAGGGAAACCCCCTGGGCTGCCACCCACGCCCCAATTAATTGCCCCCAAATTACCCCCAGCTGCTCTGTGGGGTCTCTGGGCAGCGCCTGCTGCAGCCCCACGGCCTCGGCTGATGGGGCAGATTGGCTCTGCCCCAGCAGTGGGAGGGAATTAGGGAATTAGTGGCTCCACGCTCCCGGGAAGGGTCCAGTTGTTGAGGATGGATGGATGCAGATGCTGGCAGAGGTGAGGCTGGGGCTGCCGGGCAGAGGGATCCCTGACCCCGCTGGCGGGATCCCTGACCCCGCTGGGCCCTGAGCATCTCCTGGGTTTCCAGGGGGAGAAGATGTTGGGAAAGGGGCTGTTTGCCGGGTGGTCCCACTCTCCTGCAGTGCCACAGGGACACAAAAGCGCCAGGGCTGTCCCCCTAAAGCCCATCCCACTGTTCCAGAGGGCAGAGTCTCCAGCCGGGTCCTTCCCCAGCCTCCCCTCCGTGAGAACATTTTCTATTCCCGCTTCTCTCCGACATCACCGAGGTTTTTGGAGCGGAGATGACAAATGTCTCTGTGCCCAAATCAGCCACCAAACCTCCTTAGCCAGGGCTCCCTTCCAGCCCTCTCCCAGATCCCAGCTGTAAATCCCTGGAGCCACTCGCCCACTAGCCTCGAAATCACGGAGACAGGCCAAGGAAGCGTCAGCTTCCAGGCTCCATTAACTCCATATTTACACCCCTTTTTCATCGGACACGGGTCGTGCCGTTCTGTCACGCCACTGCTGGAGGATACCCACGGCAGCGACACGATCCGGGAACGGGATGATTCCCCAGCCACGGAGAGACACAGGGACGGTGCAAGACCAACCCCAAATCCCCCATTTCCACTACCAACACCCATCGCCGGCACAAAAAAAATATAATCCCATCCTCCCCCCGGGGCT
>NW_010226665.1:2438-2956 GCF_000690775.1 Eurypyga helias
ACCCCCAGCGCCGGCACAAAAAAAATATAATCCCACCCTCCCCCCGGGGCTGCCCCGCTCTCGGCACGCAACGACACACACGGGGATGGGGAGCGGGATGGGGAGCGGGATGGGAAGCGGGAGCATCCCTAGGGCTTAACACCACGCGTCTGTGTGTCCCCCCCAGCCCCTCCTCCCTCCCGGGCCGTGCCGCCTGCCGAAGGACTTAGTCTAATCCCGGGAGAAAAATGAAAGGCCCGGCCCCGCAGGACGGAGCGCGCCGTCTGGGGTAGAACTAATAGTGATTATCTACGTTCAGCGCCGCGGCTGTCAGGGGGGAATTAATTTCCAAGCAGCCAGAGATGAAAGTTCCCCATTTTTCAGAGAAACCTACGCCGCGCGCGGTGGCTAAGGAAAAATAACTGAAACGTGATTAAAAATGATCCCCGTTTTATTAAAAATAATTCTAATTTATCTCTCCCTCCGGCTTCCTGTTTCTTTGGCATAAATCCCGGTTATCAGAGGAGAGGCTGGAGATC
>NW_010226665.1:2983-3194 GCF_000690775.1 Eurypyga helias
TGGAGCATCCCCAGCGCGGACCCGGCTGTTGGGGCACGTGCCGGAGAGCGGGGCCGCTCCGGAGATGGAAAAGCCAACCCCACTCCCAGCCCATCCCCCCCGCAGGCAGCCGGGATGCTGGGATCCAAGAAAACAAACCGGGAAACACATCAGAGCCGGGTCCCTGGCCGTGGGTAGAGCCGGGCACCGACACGGCTGCGCGGGCAGTCGA
>NW_010226665.1:3843-4062 GCF_000690775.1 Eurypyga helias
CGTCTCCCCCCTCCCCAGCCTGGCAGGGCCCACCACAGCGACACGGCTCCCACGGGCCAGGGAAAAAGCGGGAGCAGCCGGGGGGTTCGTGTAACCAACTCCCCCAGACACTCGCTGTTCTCATCCGAAACCAGGGGCTTCAGCCCTCTGTCCGCTCAAAGAGGGGTCCAAAATGGGCTTTTTTTTTTTTTTTTTCTTTCACAAAAAACGTCTTCAATG
>NW_010226665.1:4122-4362 GCF_000690775.1 Eurypyga helias
CCCCGGGTTCTATTTTAGCCCTGTTCCATCGCGGCGCCGCCAGCAGCGAGCGACTCCGGCCGGTGCCGCGCTAATAATGTTCTATTGTTCCAGGTAAAACGCTTTATTTCCCGTTTAAAGCCCGCCAGGAAGGATTCTCCTGCATATTCAGGGATAACAGCATCCCCTTAGACCGCGATCTAACCAATTAAAACCCAAAATATATCAAAATTTCGAAATAACGCCTGGAAAACCATCGGC
>NW_010226665.1:4526-4786 GCF_000690775.1 Eurypyga helias
CCCAGCCTCACCCGCTCCCTTTGCCAGGGGAAACTTCCCAAAGGCAGGGAGGGAGGAGGGGAGAGGAGAGGTGCCGGAGCAGCACCGCTGGACGGCGATGCGGGTTTCGTGCCAAGAGCATCCCACAGGAAAGGTCAATCCCAGCGATCGCTCCAGCATTTATTGATCGAGCTGTGGAACGGGAAAATAATTTAATAGCTTAATAAATTGGATCGATGGTGGGGGGGAGGAGCGATTAGCCAGAGCTGCCAGTGTCCCTC
>NW_010226666.1:0-206 GCF_000690775.1 Eurypyga helias
GGTATTGGACTGGGGGGGTGGGGGGCATCTTCATGCTCATCGATCCCAGTGCGCTTCGCTTCACCACACCCTGGACCCCGGTACCGCTCCCGTTCTGCACGCAGCGGGTTTTACTGTGTCCTGCCTTGGCGTGGGTGATGGGCACAACGTCAGGCGCGGGCCCAGGCCTGCCCCCAAAACGTCACCGTGAAAGAGACGCCTCCCCT